>NC_133579.1:31852705-31882705 GCF_964106895.1 Numenius arquata
TGGTTTCATATTAAGCTTTTTTTTTTCCCCCCTCTAATCATTGTTATTTGAAATGTACAAAGTGAAAGGTAAATGTAGTGAATGAAAACAATGGATGCTTTCCAGGCTGGGCCTGATCCAAAGCCTAAATGAAGTATATAGAAGAGTATGTCGTTGACTTTCATGGCACAGGACTTGGGCCATGATGTCTCATAAAATGTAGTCATGTAGCAGGATTTTTTTTTATTATTTTAAAATTGAAAAAGAAATTATTTATTAGTTGCAAGTAACCTCTGTGTGCTGAAATCAAAAGATGATTATTCAATGCAAAAGTGTGAACGTGAATTTCCAACATCCAGTTTTCAAGAACTAGTGTTTGTGTGGTTTTTTTTTTTTTTTTTTTAAGTAAGAATGTCTTTAAATTATTTATAGCTGGATTTTGTTAAGATAGTACAACAGACTGAATAAAAGAAGGAGCTTTTTGCGAAATGGTTAACAGGCCTTATTGGCAAATCATCACTATTCCAAGTGTCATAGTTACAGCTCAGCTTTAAAGTATATGAATTTAAAACCTAACTATTGTGACTAATATTTATTTCAAAGTACAGAATGTGTCACAGCAGTAGGGCATCCTATTATTAATGCAGTAAACTCTTGCTGTAATACTTTTTGGTATGAGGTTGCTGTGCTCAAGTTCCCAGCTATATAAAAGTAACAGTGAAACATGCCTTTTTTCAGCTGTATCTTGCTATAACATGTGAAATGACTCGTTCCCAGGAAGAGCCATATGGACAAGTTGTTCCATATTAAACTACTATGGTATAACTTTGAGCTGGCCTCGTATGCTATAAAGTATCTGGTTAAAACACCAATTTTAAAGACTGTTTTCAATTCTGTTCTACTTTTTAAATCAAGTCAAGGCATGGCTCTTCCAAGTAATGTATTCAGGTTGGAATTTCTTAATATGAAAAAGTTCATGAATCCTTACCTGCTCTTTCATCACTGCAGTGCTGATGCTTTGCAAGGATCACATCTGGGTCTTGCTCTATTTTAAATATGCTTTGCTCTGCATGCAGTTGCATACTACATTACGTGATTCCACCATACAGTTTTTTTCTCCGATGGTGCCAGCTTATACTCCAGATCTTAATTTCACTGAAGGAATTTGCATAGATCCCACTGACTTCAAATGTAAGAATAAAAGCTGCAGAGGAGTCATGTTAATGCAGGCAGATTTGTGCAGAAGACGACACACGGCCAACATGTTTTCTTCACGTTTTCTTTCTTTTTTACCCTCAAAGAGGCACCTGCTGCTGCAAAGGGACACTGCAGTAGCTTCCAAATCAGGAACATTCACTCTCTCTGCTTACAGAGGATTTTGTTTTTCCTACCCTGTAAGTCACTACTTGAAAGCCTTTCTGTAATATAAAATAAACACAAGAATGATATTTCAGGGTAATCTTTTTTTGCCTTGGCATCTGGTAGGTGAAAGGAAAAATGCCTGTGCATTTTCAAAACAAAATGAAAAAATCAGCCTTTCCTGTTAAGTTTTGTATTTTAAGCGGCCTTTATTCAGGGAGAGGGAATTCCCTAGCCTCAGTTTATCTTTACCGGAATATCGGTAGCTCATGTGTAAGCTTGTGTTTTGTCCTTTTTGTTTTGGTAGTGTTTTCCAGTTGAAAAGAAGAGTGAACTCCCAGTCCTCTGTCTTTTCCAAACCTCTAGTTTGTAGTTGTACTTATCATCAATATTGCAGGCCCTGACACTCTGCAGCACTGTCACTGTATATACTGTGAAGGCAGTAAAAATGAGCACTAATCAATCTTTCAGGGAGAAGCAATGAGCATTAGAAGGCCACTATCCTGTGACTAAACACACCCCTTTTATGGAGTGTTGGTGCTAATAAAGGACAGCTTATTACTGAGGCAGAGACCAAAGCTTGGGTGAGGTCAACCATGACTGGCAGTCATCAGTCATTCTTAATGATACTTTTTCCCGTGCTTTCTAAGGGATTCTGAGCAGAGTGCAAATCATTCGGGGTCATCCATAGTTCATGTACCCACAGATGGCAAAGGTTTTGAAAGACTTTAGTTTAAACTTGTATTTTTTTTTTTTAAATGTTACTCAAGTAGGCAAAAAAACTCAATCAAAACAGATTTTTGCTCATTTGGAATGTTGTATTTTCTTTCACTCTAATAGATATTTTACACACTAGAGTGCTTGTGCATTATAAAAAACTACATAAATTTATTTTTATGACGTCTGTCTTCTTTAATTATTACCTTTGATGTCTATTGGTGACTAAAGAGAGCTTAACAGGATTTCTCTCCCTTCTTAAATTTCGCAAAGTGAAACTCAGCCAGTCCCTGACAGATGTCTGTTCCTCACCTTCAGGATTATTTTATAAATCCCTTTCTGATGAGCGGAAGTGTCAAATCAAGGACAGGTCATAAAGTAAAAGTATAAACCTTTTAAAGGGAGACCTTGGTAATATATAAACATTTTGCACACTATCTGAAATTTTATGGACTTAAAAAAATGACATTTTAGCAATAGGAAGGCAAAAGTTTAAAACACCAGACGGTGTGCACGTGTTTTTAAATACACAGTGTTCCCTTGCTCCTTATCTTCCTTTCCATAGTCACATTTTACATGTATTGAGAAAATAGCTGTACTATCTCTAGGGGCTGTCACTAAAGTTTGGTTTTCAAAGGGTCTTCCTGTTTCATTTACTTTGAAATTTGTGCTTTTTTTCAGTCGTTGTTTTTAAATTCCTCAATTAAGCACTCTCTGCACCACCTTGAAGTTGGTGAGTGGGTATACAGCTGCTGTGATCTAGACAACTGCTGTCATTTTCAGCTGGTTGAGATTATCTGAGATTTTACTTGAGCGAAACTGCTAGTTTACTTCTAAAAACTGAAGTAAACTGGATCGCTTTTTGAGTCTACTGGCAGGTCCACACCACCGTGTAAAGAAATATTTTACTTTACAGTAGTACATTATAATGTAAAATCCTGATGGCAGGTTGGAGGGCAAGGGAATGTATGTGGTTAAATGTACTTACATATATGCATATGAATGTATACAGACATGGCTATAACTAGTGGTGTAATTTTTATTCCTTTTTATTTTCGTCTTCGTACTGTTAAAAAAGCTAAGCATGTACTACTGCATGTATAAACTGAAGAATCCAGTTTCACTCCATTAACATTAAAAACTCATTTGTTTCCTAGCATGTGTGTACAGCACTGAGCACAGTAGGACCCTGTCCCGTGTAGAAACACTTAAAAGTTACCATATTTTGTAGTATAAAGTTGTAACATGCTGGGGGGAAGGGGAAAAAGGTAAATCATTCTTTTTAAAGGTCAGAGGTTTTTTCTGCAGTATTTTTGTGGTTGGGAAAATCATCTGATAAAGTCCTTCATGGTTGATGTTGTGAATGCTTACATTCCTCATTGGGATCTGCATCTTTTTTTGTGTCCTGGTTGACGTAACAACTCAACTCAGTTGTGCAGCACCGCAATTACACATCGTGTCTGAGGCTTCGGGAGTGTTAAACAAATCATTGATGAACCAGTGTGATTGGTACATCACTAGAAATGATGTAGAGCATGTGGAAATTACTGATTGAGAATCAAACATTTATACAGTGTTCTTGGAGCCTCCATCCCAGTGATGCTCTCTGTTAATTGCTGGTGAACACACAACCGATGCTAGAAAGTGACTTACCTGGCCGAAAGACCCTGAACCAGCAGCTGGCTTCGTGCAGTCACAGGGGTGCGCCCATGTACAGCCCATTGCTAGATCAGGACCTGAGGCTACCATTCATCCAAGAAATACTTCTGTTCAAGGCTCTATGTATCAGTCAAAACCTTTTATTTTCAGTTACGCAGAGTTCTGGATGGTGTGGACGAGGTGTGTGGTCCACACAGCGAGGAAGATGGTGAAACTCATGTCCTCTCACTGCTGGGTAGAGGGCCTCCAGAAAGCCTAGGCTAGAGTTTTAGGTCAGCTGAAGATGTAGGAGTGGTATTTTAGTGCTACGTGGTGCTAGTTCTCTATCTGGTCAGGGGACAAAAGTCACCTTTGGGTTCAGTATCCATCATGTTGCTCTGCAGGTAGAGGATAAACAAAAAGCGGTGTGATTCTGTGACTGCATCTCGTCAAGGTGGTGCGCAAGTTCAGCCTTTCACATAAGCGTAATGCGGTTTATAGATACTGCATCCCATCTTCCCCCCCCCCACCCCCCCCCGCCACGTTTCTAGATGTTTAGTTTTTTTCTTTGTATCTGAAATCCTTTATTTTGTCTTTACAGTCTGGTTGAATAGGAATCGTTTAGTTTATGCAGCTTTGTGCTTTTTCTCTACAGCTTGTATCTGCATGAATGTGTTGCAGCCTGATGCGAGTTCATTCGATTAAATAAAATGCTTAAATTGTAATCCGTGCAAAACGATCATATTTGAAACACTTGATGTCTCGGTGAGAATCCATTTAATAGTGATCAGATTTAAATGATTTAACACAGTGGTGGTGGTGGGAGGTGGGGGAGGGAAATACAGTTTTGAGACATTCCTGTATATAAAAAAAAGATTAAACCAAATTCAGATATGTCTCTCTCCCCCCTTCTCTCTCTCTCTCTCTCTTTTTAAGCAGTCAAAAGATATACTGTATCCCCAGTGAAAGGGCGCTTTCAATCCAGTTATCCACTTTACCCAGTCTCAGTTTCCAGAACCTTCCACACCCCCCCTGGTTAAACCACTAAGCCTTTGATTCCTTCCTGATTACACTATGCAAGACATCTATCAAACACTGTCTTATCTGTTTGTAAGGCAGCTCAGGCCTCAGATTTAAGTCATGGGTTTTGGCTACAAGTTGGAGTGTGATTAATAATTGACTAATGTAGCTTTTATTTATCACAGGCTAGCACATTTCACCATTACTGAGTTAATTTATGTTAAGTGTAAGCTGTCGTTCAATCTGTTTTTCAACTTTTTTCTTTTTTTTTTTTTTTTTTTTTTTAAATCCTAAGTCTATCTTTCACTTTTTGAGAAACAAAATCCTTACACAGGGCACAGTCTTACTTGGTGCCAAAAAGTTGATTTCCTTTTCAGCAGAGCCATACATCACCGGCCCTCCCAGCTGCAGTGTCAGCCCCTGACAGAATGACATGTGTCATTTATCAAAGGGGCCAGGCCGGGCCTTGGGAAACGCACACGACAAAGCCTGAGAGAGTTCATTTCGCAGTCCCCTCCTACCCTCCGCGAGCCTCTTGCCAGGAAAGCCTGTGATGTTTCTGTCTTCGCAGCATTACTGTAAGTCCTTCAACCTTCACAGAATTAACCCTCGCTGCCGCCGCTGCTGCCAGCCCTCCCCAGCACCGCTGAGCCTCCCCCGGGAGCCGCGATGCCCAGGTGCCATGCTGGCCGGTGCGTGGAAATAACGTGCAGTGGGCTGCTCCCGCGGCCGTTTCCCCGCTCCTGGAGAGGACTTCTGGCGGTTTTTTTTGGTTTGGTTTTTTTTTTTTTTTTTTAATCCCATATATTGTACACTATAAGAATTAAAGTCCTACGTTTTTCTACAGCAGGACAAGGTCAAAGACATAAAGAATAAGGTAATAAAGCATTTCAGTCGTGTAAAAAGGGTAGCCACTGTCCTGTGCACAGGTAGAAATTTGTGCTTCGTGTAAGGCAGCGAGTGAGACGGAGTTCTTCCACTTTCCCATTTAAATTCTCCTTCAGGTTATTCTGAAGCCACGTGCTGAACAAATACAGCAGGTAGTTTCTCCGTATGCCGCTTCCCGGCATTTGAGCTGCACAGCACCTGTATAGAGGAACTGACCTGGTAGGACTTACCACACCTCTTGTGAAACTCATCTGTCAACTGGAGGGGGCAAGGTGAGGAGAAAGAAAACTTGATAGCATTTGATGGGGGAAAAAATAATCCCCAAACCTCAAGGTGTCACTTGGCAGTGAATAGTTTGATTTTTGCAATGTAGTTGCCGCAGTTCCTGCAGCCCAGGAGATGACAAAGGAGTTAAAGTAGAACGTAATCTTCTGTCAAACGAAGAAGAGCATATTTTCAAAATATAACAACGTTTTTTCTGAAACAAAACTTTTGTTTGCGTGTGTGCGCGAGTGTGTTTTATGTGGCTGAATTTTACATCTTGATCATGTACAAAGAATGTGAGAAAGTTATTGTCTCCTCCCCTTCCCCCACCAAATCACTCTTTGTACTTTGCATAGTTCCTACCACACTGAAGTTATTTACAGCATCAGATATCATTTAAAGAGATAGCTAAGGAGACTGTAGCCTCAGCTAGGAACTTTCCAGAAAGGAGTCCTATAAATTAGCCATTGCTCAGGAGTGGCTGTTTTCTAGTCAGGGCTGGTCCTTTCATTTGTCTACATAAGGCTAATTTATTTTTGCAGCCAGATGTGGGCTGACAGCCATCACTCAGAGCTTCCTTCCCCCACTGTTAGGAGGTCGGGAAAACAGTCACGTTTCCCATTTTACAGAATCCCCATCAACATTATTGAAGATGGATGTATCTTTAAAGCAAAGATTGATTGTGGATATCGGAGTTATGGTGTCATTTATCATAGTGAATATTATTTAGACTTGGATTGTACAAGGCTGTAACTTGAGACACAGCCAGGGGAGGGACAATCTGGAAACGAGGATCCATGAACTTTAATGGATGGATGCTTTTTCAAAGCTCCACTCACTATAGCATGATTTACTTTTCTTACAGAAAGGAAACAAGCATTTCAGTTTTAAAGGGCCAGCATGCCGTCTTGTCCTCTTTAGCGGGTCCTTCACGGAGGCATCCAAGACTTAAAGCTGAGACGATAAATAGAGATCGTGTCTGAGTGTTATATGTATATAAGTGGTTTTATGTTAAACATATCTAGGTGCACTTGAGGCCCTTGCTTGTGTGAAATACACTAGTTAGGTTCTCAATTGAAGGGGTACTGTGGCTGAATAATGCAAAGTACTGATTATAGAAAGCTGTGATCTGAAATTTCAGAATCTCTAAATAAATTGCATTACAACTAGCGCTGTTACATTGCCACGTTCATCTCTGCTGGGAGAGACAAAGAGTGTCTAAACTACTTATTCACTTACTGCTTGAGGTGTCTTACAGAAGTGGAGCGTCTAGTAAATTGCACACGTACCTGGTGGAGCATCAGCTTTCTTGGTTGGTGAGAAATGCAGCAGACCTCAACAGCCTTGTGCATACTGTGCTTACATTCCACTTTTGTGTAAAATTAAGAAACGTAGATTGCAAACTTGCAGGTGAAAACATACCTCATATTTTCAGAATATAATTTGAGAAAACTTACAACCTGCTGAAAATCTGAAGGCATGGTTCAGCTAAGTATTATTTCTGATCTAGTACCACCAGCATGCCAGTATGCTTCAAGAATTTATTAGACTATTTCACGCTTTGGAACATGACTTTTGATTTTTTAGAAATAAATTAACTTGTGTTCAGAAAATGCTCAACTGACTTCAGTAGAGGGGGAAGTTCCTGAAACTGGTAGCATCGGTCTAGATACAGCGCGAGCAGGTGTCAAACACACTTCTCCCACATGTTCTGACAGCTCAGTCCCACCTCAAAACTTCCTTTCCTTAGCATAATTTTCCCAACTACTTTGTCCAGGTAGCTGACCACTCCCCAGGTGAAATTGCTTATGTTCCATTTCCATCTCATTTCTGATTTTCTGATTTTCACTGATACCTTCCATTTCCCACTGATTTAGTTTTTGGAGTTCTTTTTCATGCCTCTGGTTATAGCTTGTGTCCCTCTTGACCTGCCCCCCTTCAGTGGGTTACATATCACAGTTTGGGAATTATTGTATCATACAAAAAAATGCATTGGACAGCAGTTTATTCACGTGGGCTGACATGGCTCTACTAAGAGGAAGGTAGCTCTTACCACGCTTGTCCCTGGTGAACTCCTCACTTACTAGAATTTAAGGCAGCACTTCCACAAGGATATACTAAAACTTGCACCAAACTGTCTCCTTGTTTTGTTGTTGTTTTTTTTTTCCTTAAAGAAAACCAGAAATCATTTTGCTGTCATAAACCAAATTCAGTATGAGAGTTTTCATATGAATAGTCAAGCTCAAGAGTTTTAAAAAAAATCCAAACAATGGAAACAATTATGAACATCTGTTTTTGAATGCATATGTATTCTGTACATAACAAACAGAGAAATCCTATTATCTAGAACAATAAAAGGGAATTTCCCTTTCTGTCTGAACACACTCTGGGAGCAGTATGGCCTTCCATTTAGAATCATGGTTTGGGGGTTTTGGATGCTTTTTTTTTTTTTTTTCTTTTATTAATGAGATGAAAATGAGGATTTTTTTCTTTTTCTCTTCACACCCTCCCCCCCCCCTTCCTTCTTTCTCATGGTGTAGATTTCAATTTTAGGGACACTAGTATAAATCCTGATAAATCTATTTTTACACCTGTGCAGCTGAGATCAGAATGCCTCTATGAAGACCTGCTATATTTACGTATACATAAAAAGTATTTTTCTCTTGCTTGAGAAACATACAAAATGTCTTCAAAGAGGAAGCAGTTTATCAAATTCATATTAATCACAGCATCAATAATGTTGACCGGGGTCAAGTCATTACACTAAATATATTGTAACCATTATTAATGCATGTAGCCCAGTGCCATAGCTATGATATAAGACTGCTGTTTCCTGATTAAAAGCTGTTTGGTGATGCAGAGATTCAATACAGATTCTCCCTGCCTTGTGGTGACTGACAGTAGCTTCTGGTATTCTGCTTTCTTCTGACAGTGGAGTGTATTAATATGAACACACCTTACAGAGGGGGCTACAAGAAGTGCAGAATGCAGAAAACAAAAGTGTCTAATTTCAGCAGCCACAACTGTGCATCCATAAGGCAGCCAAATTTATCATGGCACATTATGGAGTGCAGCAAATGTCATGAAAACCATTGTTTTTTAATTTTTTTCCCTGAGAGTCTGAATGAGGTGATTTATGGTAGTTATCCATCTTAAGGGTCATCCATCAACTTTTAGTTGCTAGGCAATCAAACCAACAGCTGTTTGCTTTGAATCAAGCTGAAAAGTTGTCAGTCATCACATGCAGGTATGACCTTAGTGGTTAAAAACATCATCATGCATGCAAAATTAAAGAGACAAAGTCCTCGTTCTCCCTCTCCCATAACTTGGTTCATTACTTTCCATGAGCAGCACAGGTAAGACTGGCCCCAAAGCTTTTATTTAAGGCAATGTCTTGAAAGATGCCAGTGCTGGAGATGCTGGTCATTGCGTCACAGAAATATTTTCATGCTCACGTAAAAGTTGTTCATACAGAAACAGTTTTTAGCAGGGCAGTTCGGCAGATGTGATGTCAAGTTCAGTGACAGATCTTTTTGAACTCAATCTTGCTGGCGCGTTAAGAGTCAAGGGTAGATCTTGAGCAGCAAAACTGTTGTAGAAGGCTACACTTCAGTTGATTGGTCTCACTGTTGGGGTAGCAAATGGTGCGAGATGTAGTGTAAACAAGGCTCAGATGCTGTTACTGTTTTACTGTGTCCCCTCAGAGTGGGGCTAGAGGACACGGTGCAGAAACCTCCTGAATTACGTGTACGCTGTTCCACCATGTTTGTTACTATAAACAGAGCAATATCACTTGTGATTTGGAGGCACTATATTTGACAGTGTAAGAACAACCCAGATGTAATATGAGGACATGAGTCTGTGTCCATTCCTTGCTTCTGGTCTTCTGTTAAAATTGCTTGCAAGGAGTTATTTTTCCAATTTTCATTTGGCTTCACTGACCGCCATTCCCTATTAAACAACTTTGAAATGACTGACACATAAGGGGAGCTGGATTCAGCAAGAGATTCTAGAAAATACTGAAGAAGTTTGGAGGTGAATTGTCAAAGAGACAGCAGTGCATGATTTGTCAGTAAATGTACAGTTGCTAACTTGCTGTTAGTTCCTTGAAAATTGAATGCATCTCCAGTGCTGTAATCTTGAGCCACGAAGCCACTGGCAGATTGACAGAGATGGGGCAAGCGGTCAGAAATGCTCTGTGCAAAAGTGCAAAGGGGAAGTGAATTGAGCCATTTTTGGCAAAAACCTGCCTTCAAGCCACTGTTTACCAGATGAAGCCAAAGGACTACCTTTACCTATCAATGAACTCTTTTGAACAAGTCAACCATGAGCTGCAGCTGTTGAGGTGGAAGTGTTCTGCAGAGAAAATATTTGTTACCATAGGTTTTTGTGAGACCTCAGGCCTTTCTTCAGAAGGAAAAAAAAAAAAAAAAAAGGTGTGTTTTACCTCTATGTTAATTCAAACACACTTGCAAACCTGAGGCCAGTCCTTGTGGAGATGACACACAGTAGTTGTTGATAAGTCTTACTTTCCCCAGATGCTACATCTGATTCTGCTAACCTGTGTGAAACAGTAATTGTCTTGTCTTCTCAGGGATTCTGTGATGTGCTAACTGATCATAGTAAGAAAACACTTTCTCCTCATTTTGATAAATCTTTTATAATATTTCAAATTTTATTTCCATAATTATCCAATTGTCTTTGTCCCCGTAACGTCTTTGACTTTCATTTGTGTATGAATTTGGCTGTGCACCTATTTAGATGTCACTTAAACTAGTAGAGAACAATCTTGTGCCCTTGAAACCACTGTGGCATCTGTGCGGGCTCTTGCGTGGGCTTCCGTTCACATAACATCTGAGCACCTTCCAAGTGTTAATGTAAAATATATGTGCAAAATACTCCTTGTAGTGAATGCACTGATGGGTGATAACCATTTTCATAACATCCTCACCGTCGTATTTTCACTTATCATGTAGCTCACACCAGGTGGCTTGTTAGCAGTTGCTAATGAGTTTGTTGTAGTGTGGGAGGTTCCCAGGTTGAGAGCTACACTTGCAGTTTTGCTCCCTCGCTTGGGCTGTTTCCAAGACTTGTGTGTGTATTCCTAATGTTATTTTAAAACACTTCTAACACTTAATTTTGTTCTCCACAAAAATACAGATGCAGAAAATGTGTGAACCAAAGCTTACCATGGTGTATCTATTTCTGTTTGTCCCTTTAAAAAAAACACCTAGTACTCTTTCCTCCCATCATAGTATTATTTTCTGTATGTCTTCTCAGTAAAATAGATTAGTAACAGTGTAAGTCCTAAATGGATCTCCTGACATCTTTGACTCCCTTCCATTTACAGCAAGCAAAACCTGCTTTTCTACTCTATTTTTTCTAAGATAGTAACTACTATAGCTGTAGAGAGGGAAAGTTGATGTAGGTTTTACAGGAAATTTAAGGAGAAAATGATCACTTTGGGACAGATAGTAGTACCCTGTCAAGTATTATCCCATCTGCAGTAGAGTAATGAAACTCATAGTGGGAAAAGGTGGCAGAATCAGGCTGTTTGATCAGGTTTAATCTATGAAGTGCCTAACCTAGTCCTTTAACCTTTAGTATAGCTCAGTATGTAATCCACCTGTCCGCATCACCAGAGGGACAAAATGAAGAATTTAGACTCCTGTTGAACTGAATGAATTTCCATAGTGGATCAACCTAATGTTACAGTGATGACACGTGGTAATTTGATAGTTACCACATAATAACGGGAACAATGCAGTACATACAGTACTGGGTACCTCCATTGGATGTAGCGGTAATTACATGGCAACTCACTGACTGTTAACACTTTGTCGTCTGATTACTGTGCACTTAACTTGTGTCAGTGATGTAATTAACACAGGTGTTTCTGCAGTTGAGGTATATCCAATAGACTGTGTTCTTTTGTTTTGTTTTGTTTTGTCTCCTTGGCCTCTATTTACAGGGTGGTTGTATTCCATGTAACGTGAAGAAATTTTTATGAACCTGCAGAGGCATGCTTCTGTTCTTCTGAATTTTGGTGCTCTCCAGAGCTGGTGGGTTTCTTTTACTGATGCATTCCTAGAAAGGAAAAAAAAAAAAAAAAAAAAAGAAAATTAAACAAATCTCTAAAATTAGCCTTATGCTCATGTATCTCTGGCAGTCCTGCTGGTGTCTGCTACATTTAGTTGTACTGAAATGGAATCTTAGAATAAAGTTAATGCTCAAGTGATAAGAATGTGATTGAGTAATGTAGTGGGAATGGTTTTGTATTCAAGACAAATGGAGCATCAGATACACTTGGATGGTTTTTCCTAGTTTATTTGAATTAAAGGTAGCAGATCACATGAACATCTAAATCCTGGCTTTTCTTGTTGGCCAGACTTCTAAAAAGTCTTTGGCTTTGTGTATAAATTACATTAATATATTTGTAAAATTTATTTTATTATTTTTGATTTGAGAAATAAGCATTTTATTGTCTAGAGGCTCTGAGTCAAGATCAGAGCCTGTTCACTTAGACGCTATTTAGAAGCATTGGGCACAGATTCTACCCCCAAAGTATACAGTCACAATGAGGAAGGCTAATATGGAGTAAAACGTTACAGAGAGACACTATAATGGTGAAGTCTTGTAGTAAACGCTGTAGGGCTAGGAGTATAGTCCACGAACCATGACACTTTCTTCAGTGCTCTGTCCTTACAAAATCACAACTATCCCTCTAGACTAGGCAGCTTCCAGCAAACTTACATTTCCATTGATAGCCCATGAACTGCTTTTATCCTCATCCTTTCCTGTAAAGATTATCACTCGTATGTATTCTGTTACAGGCAGTATGTAGCATATGATTTATATTGTATTTTGCTAAGTGACATCACACTTAATGAGTACTTCTTCATTTGAACTTTCAGTTTGCTTCATTAGGGATCAGGTAGATAGAGTGAAAACTTAGTTGGATGATCAAACAAACACATCATCTAACCCATTGTCTATCTGGAACAGAGGTAAATTTTTATCGTTAGCCTTTTTCCTTCTTTTCCCTTAAGTAATCAGCAGCATCTGCTTTTAGGAGGTTCCCAATTTCTAGTAGATCCTGATGAAGTACGGTTCCCTTCCTCAGGTGAATGCTCCAGTTTCTCAGATTAACTGTTTGGTTTATAAGTGGAAAGCCCTGATTCATGTGCTGTACTTCCAACTTCACTTTTGCTTAGATCAGTTATATCTTTCAGGGTTTGTCCCTTTGTGCTGTATTTTCTGTATGGAAAGCACACAGAAATAAAACCATGATGTAGAAATAGGACCGAACCAGAAGCATCCCTGCAATGCTTTGCACTTTAAAAAAGAATCTGATTTCTTCTTTTGACCCCTCCTAGAGAAGATTTCTAGACTGGAGAATACTACCTGTAGCAGTTTTAGGGAAAATTCAGCAAAATGTGTAGTCTCCGTAATCCTCTTCCTCAGCCCATTTCCATCTTTCTATGCCTCTGATTGATTGTTGCATGTTTGTATTTTATATGCATTTATGTGCATTTATATACATGCACAGGCCAAAGCCCTTTGAGTTTACGGCACTGTCCATGCTGTTGTATGTTTGGTGAGACCAAGGATGTAGTAAACGTCAGTGTGGCAGACATAAGTGTGAAACTCTGTTACTACCACCACTGTTTTGCTGCTGCCCTTCTGCTGAAGGGTCCCGCTCCCACAGCAGTGGGGATTACCTCTCGTATGGTCAAAGGGAACGTATCTCTATTCCTCAGCTGCTTCTGTACAAAGCTTGGCTTCGTAGTGGGAGTCCGCTTTCACTAACAGTCTACACCATATGTAGCCAGACTTGTTCTTAGAAATGAGCAGAGCTTTAGCTACTCCTCTTTTTGTAAAATAAATTCAGTTCTTTGGAAGTGCTTTGTGCTTGAGCACCAGTGTGGCTGCTCTACAGACATACAGTGAAATAGTGAGATGTTCTAAAGTGACGTATTTCCTTTAGAAATTTGCTGTTCTGCATTTAGGGACGTAATCTTTGCCCGGTGTGCTAGCATTGAAGTAGTTCAGACGCCTCTTGGTACACAAAAAGAAATTAAAGCACCAGCAGTTCATCCTATCGGCCTTCATCTTTGCCTGGCATGCTAAACCACTGAGGATAAAGCTATTCCTAGGTTTCTCTGCTTCTCAAAGAAAATTGTCTCAAAGAATTTCTTTTCTTCTGAAAACAAGATGACTTGGACTTTCTTTAAACCCACCTTTCTCTCTATGCTCTTGATTCAGTAGCACCAGAAATCTGCTACTTTGCTATGCTTTCTGCCACTTACGTTTTTCAGCAAGTGAGATACCGAGATGTACAATCACCATGTACAATTTCAAGGATGCACTAATGGATGGTAAGCTGTGGAAGGGAAGGGCGTATGCAAGTATAACTGCGTAGTGGAAAATGGGTTGGAGAGCATTCATAATGTGATCCTGATGTAACCTAAGACTAAATGCAAAATTCAGATTTCTTTAATTTTTTCCTGTGATATATTTTTGTCACGAGTTTCCTATGTGAGAAAACAACCTCTACTATTTTATTCAGAGGTAGTGGTTGTATTTTCCAGTGGTTATGCTCCTCTTGAGAGAGCTGAAAAAAGTTCTCCAAAAGCATAGGGGAAGCTTAGGTGATTTCACGTGTACAAAAATTGATTCTTTCTTGATAATGTATTTCAGTGAGACCCTTTTTCTTCTTGTTAAAAAGCCTCCCGTTTTTCCTATTTTCATTGACCTTTCCTAGGTATAATTCCAGTTTCTTCGTTAGAATTGGCCATGATGAAAAAGTGGATGAAAAAAACAAGCAAAAAATTAGGCTCCCAGAACTTCTCCTTGTTGTCTTTTTTCCAAATAATAAAAGTAGTGAGGAAGGAGAGCACACTGTTCTTTCTTGGTTTTCCATTTTCTGTCTGCGATTCTGGGGTGTGTTATTTAGGCTGAGAAAAGCTTGGGAGTGTGTGTACATGTGTCTATTTATGTATAAACAAACTTTTGAGTAAAATTATGTAGGGTGCTAGTAAAACATCTGCTTAATTCAGTGTATCATGAAGCACAAGGCCAAAAGCTGAATAATTTTACTTCTTGAGGAAGGTGTGTATACAATCACATGTACCTTAGGGAAATTTTATTGCATTTTATTTTTTTTTAAAGCTTGTGCAGGGTGTAACAGGAGAAAAAATTGCCTTCATTCTTATTTTATTCTGAAGAGGCTCTGCTACAGAAGCCAGGTCGATTTCAGGGCTCCTGCTCAAGTTTGCTGAAGCTGCCAGTTGAGACTAAGAAAAGCGTAACATTTACAAACTTGATTCCTCTTAGTTATGCATATGCAATTTGGGGTACCTCATTTGCAGCCAATGGATTCACGGCTGCATCAGTGTCAAACCGGTGCAAGCACGAACAGAATCAGATTTACAGGATCTTTGAACTCCTCAGTGATTAATGAAATTCTTAATTCTGAAAGTGTGACAGGAGGATAATCTCGACAATATTTCCCCCTGCTTTCTGTGGGTAGAGGGATTTGAAGCCATCAGTGGAAGTTGGGGGTCCTGACCTGTTACATTACAGCAATTCTCTTGTTCGGGCTGGAATCTCCTGAGTAAATCCCTTCTCATTTCCCACATCCACCTGTACCTCATGCTCCTGTGGCTGGAGGGGATCCGTCATGCTACAGAGTTAAACTGTACTTCCACCATTCAGACTCTGCCCAACACCAGGATATTCCCTTATTTTAAGCTAGTCCTGAAGGAACACTGGAAATTCCCAGTGGGTTCGATATCCCTCTTGAAGGCTGGGAATTGGAAGACCCAGACTCAGTTCCTGAACCTTAATTTCTGCACTTGTGTTAGCAGTAGTTACCTTTCTGTGGTAAGGATTTTGAGATTTACTTACAAAAGAACATGATGAAACTGCCAAGTTGACAAATTTATAACAACATAGAGTTGCTAATGAATACAGGAAGGTGGTCTCAGTTTTGTTGTTCACTGTTTTTTCCCAATAAACCTCGATGTGGAAGGATATCACCTATACAGCAGTTCTTCCTTCTAGCAACTGCTATATATACCAGTACAGATATCATGGAGTTTTTAGACAGATCTGCCAAGATCTCTTTAGATACCAGTTCATCACCATGGTTGGGAGTTTAGGTTCCTGAATAAAAGTTTGACAGATCAGTAATCACTGTGGTAGGTCTGGTCATTTTTTGTTAATGGTTGATAACGTGTTTTTTTTAGAAACTGGTGGCTGTGATTTTTATTACATGCATTATGACCAGCCGTGCAACTGGGACTTTCAGGGCACTTTGTGATTTGGAGTTTAGTGAGAGCGAGCGAGTACAAGCTGCAATTAATAAGTTGTGAAGAGACTGATTGTTGCAGCTGAAATGGTGAACTGATGTAGTTACCCAAAAAAGACTGGGAAGCGGTGACCTAACTGTCACCCCATGGAGAATGAGGCTGGTCTTAAATTTGTGAAATATCCCTGTTTTACAACACTGACTGTAAGAAAGAATTCTGTTAAAAGTTAATGGAGGAGTTCCAATGGAACCCCATTAGATTCTTCCTCCATTAAATGACTGATACAGACTTTTAATGGATGTTTTAACTAGGCATTGTTATCAAAAGGACTATTGCACAAATTAAAACCAGGCCCATAATCAGTGAAGAGAAGCTGGATTTACTCCTCTGTCTTTGGCATGGGGGAGTCTGTGTGTGTTTGTGTGTGCAACTGAAGGGATGGCGAAAATGGTGAAGGAGAGGAAGACGACAGAAATAGTAACTAGAAAAGAGAAATGGAACATTTATGTTTTCAGAAACGTACTAAAGTTGGTCAGTAAAAATATCGTATAGGTAAAGTAGGTGAGATAGCACACTTAGATTTTTATCTACTGAACAAATTTGGGACAAGGAAAGAAGAAAAGTCTCCTCTCAATAGCTGTGATTGTTCTCCACTTAGTGATCCACTTTTGGATAACATTTTTAAGGCAGCGTAAGGTCTGATGCTATGAGATACTGAGTGTCCTAAACTTCCATTAAATTGAGATAAAACTGAGGCGTGGGCTTCCTTCTTACAGAGCCTGGACATCATAAACTCATCTAGTGGGATTCTGATCCTGAGCAGGTGGCAGTACTTGTTCATTCTGAATATAAGGCCACATTTTTGCAGAAGCAGAGAAAAAGTGGTTTGTGGTACAGTCAATATAAAAGATACTTGATTGTGAGCTTTCTCCTGTCTCCTGCTATGATGGCACTATGAAGTGTTTACATGAAGAGTAGAGGATTTGACATTTTGTTCCAAACAGAGATGTTGGCTTGGTGTTGTGATATTTTAAAGTTTTCTTTTAAAAAACATTGGGGAATGAGTTTGCTGCCTCTGAAGTTCAAGCCTGTGAAATTCTGGTTTCTCACATTCTTTTGCTTTCCCATGCAGAGTGCATGCCTTTCTGTAGTGCCCCTGCAATGACCTCCTCTCTAACCTGGATAGATTACCCATGAGGGGTCATTTGGTTTCCATCCTTGTGTAGCCGTGGCCATCTTCATTTAAAGGGACCCCGCCACATAGTTCTTAAGTCCCCTCTGTGATGCAGTGACAGTTACATATTCTGTTAGCAGATGTCATCTTAGTAATTTCCCCGGTCTTTCAGTGAGTGAAAACTGCATTAAAAAACCCAAAACCAACCCAAATGGAAAACAGAGCAAGGTAAATCATTGCCGTCACTCCGCGTTCCACATGCAAACAAACTCCGTGCGTATGTGGGGCAGTTGCTGTGTCTTTGGATAGATGTCTTTATGCCGCAGATGTAAAAAAGTCAGGTGTTTTGCTGTTCATCCAGAACTAGCTAAATCTGCATCGCAGAGTTTTGCTTCAGAACAGCCATGGTACTAGTTGTTTTCTATGAATGAGTTTTCCCTTCCTCGCTGTTAGAAGGCCCTGGGTGCAAGGCTCCCATTTTACTTGCCCGAGTACTTCCTATCAAGGGGCTTTAGTACATCTCAGAGGGTTCTTTCTGGCCTGCTTAAATCTGGGACGTTATCATGACACGTTTTTTGATCTTGCTCTCTGATACGTTCCAGTGTATTGCCAGTGACTAGCAAATCCGCTGGTGCACGCTGCTGACAAAAGGAAGGTTCAAGCCTGGTGATGGCCCCCGTGAAGACCTTGGCACCTAGCCTCCTTGAATGTGGCAGACTTCTGGCAAAGACTGTCGGTTATAAGCAAATGGCTTGAAACACTTTTTATTTTGTGACGCGGGTTATTGACCACTAGAATAAGAACATCTGAGCCTTTTCCTCTCAGTTGTAGTAAAAACTTCAGACTTGGCATAAATGGCAGTTTTTTTGGAGAAGGGGAAGGCTAGATCTTTCTTCTCTAAGGCACTGAACTGGTTTAATTGAAAGAACAATTTGATTTGCTGCTGTAGCTGCTGCTACAGTAAAATAGCTTGGAATGCTAGCAAATTTTTACTTCTCTCACCCAAACCAAGGATTTAATACTGGCAGGTGAACTTCTGAAGGCTGCTATCAAGTATACAGAGACAATAACTGTCTTGGAGGTGGAACTTTGTCAATATTTTTTGCCTTGGGCCAAAAAACATTCACAATAATGGAGTGCTAAAGCCCTGCTCAGAAATGTTGCAGCTAGAGAAAGGGGGATTTATTCCAAGTTTTAGAGTGCAGTATTTTGGTAGGATGTGTGGTTTCTTATTCATCCTTATGTTGAAGCATCAACCATGAAGACATTTGGGGGACACCTAAAGGCATGCTTCTTCTTCAGTAAGAGCTGCCCTTACACTTGAGGTCATGCAAAGTTGGCTACATTACTGTCCTTAATATTATGTTATCATGCATGTTTGAATCAAAATGTCTCTTCCTGTGCCCTATAATCTGGGAAGAGGATTTATTTTTTTGTTATTCTTAAGTATCCATAGTGGGACAGGGGAGAGAAAATTCCAAATTACAATACTGAGAAATTAAGTAGATGTTTACAAAGCTACTTTGCCTGTTTCTTTCTGAAATGATTATGAGATTATAACCATAAAATGATTCAGAGAATAGATAATAGAAGCATCTTGAGATTGCTCATATAACGTATTTTATAATGCCATAAATAGCAAGCCAACTAAGCTCTTATAAACTTATTTTATTAATGTACATTGATTTATAATTATAATTATTAAGTCCAAGAATACAGACAAATGCTTGTTGTTTGGAGGCAGGTAAACAATTAAAGAAGTAGCTCTTAGCTGCAATGGGCAAAAGCAGGCAAGAAGGAGGAAACTCTCTGCTCTGGAGTGTGCCAGCCCCAAGGTTGACTTTCCCCTGGTTAATGCTGTGATAGACTCTACCAAATTCTGCCTCTTCCTCTTTACCTCTCTTAGAAAATGAAAGTTAACAATATGAGACAATGTCTCTTTTGAAAAAAAAAAATTAGCTGCCTGGATCTCAGTTCCCCCTTTTATGGGCACTGGTGGGATTTTTTGCACTGTACAAATGCAAGAAGACCTCGGTTTGCTAAGACACAGGAGAAGCTCTCCTTTATTGATCCAAGCTCTGGCAGTAAAATATACTCTAGCACTCCCAGCCTTTACCAGTGTCTTTGATGCCAGCATATGAACGCAGAGGTAAACAAAAAGGGACTGTGTTTCAGCTGTTTTCAATAATCAGGAAAGAAATACCAGTAGATGGTATTTTCTAAATCAGAAAAAACCCCAACAACTAAAACCCCCAAAACCTAAAAAATACCCTTAGAAATCAACTTTCGTTTCCCTTAAGTCTTTTAAGGCAGAATTAAAACTGTTTGAGACTAGGTGACTGTATTCTCCTAAATGCAAGAAAACTCTTAACGCAAACATTATATGCATGATATATAATTTTTACTCAGTTCCAGCACTGAAATTCTTTTGAAAGCACGCGTATTCTTCGGGAGCATCATTGCAACAAGATATTTGGTTTATTGTGTATTATGTTTCAATCAGTTTAGGAACTTCTAGCTTTTTGTAATGGTCCCTGATAGTTTTGAATGTGCGGTGTGGCTTCTAATGTAGATAGTGAGTTTCAGGTCCTCTTTTTGAAGTTGCGAGCCCATCTGTGTGTCTTCCTTTGATGTGTATATGAGTCCTGTTGACAAGTACGTATGCATGTCAGAAAGCCAGTAACTTCATTTCTCAAAGATTAAGCACACACCTTTCTTTAAATATATGAGTATTCCCAGGGCATTTTAAAATTGTGCCTCGATTTTAAGTAATTCATTGGCTTGAAATCTTCACCCTTAAATCTCAGATCTGTATTTTCAGATTAATTGCAGGAAAGGAAGATCCTGGCCACGAGTGGCAGTCAGCTTTCTGTTGCACAGAGGATTTCACTCTAGAACTCCGTAGCGTTTTCGTATGAAGAAAATGGGCATTGTGAAGTAAGGAGCTTGGATGGGAAACGTTAATCCAGCCAGATTCTGGTATCTGGTTTAAGGCTGTATGAAACATCTGGAAGTTTTTTGGTTGTAAATGTAGTCCCATCCAAAGAGTCAAGAAGTGCATTTTTTTAGATATCCAAGGTTTTCTACTTTAAAGGTAGCAGTGTGTGTGCCATGTATGCCACTACCTAGGTATAGCTTTCATAATATATACAGTATTGTTCGTTACTCCTTAAGTCATAGAATATCCACAGTGCAATGTATTTTTCTTCAGAGAGAATCAAGTCATAAAATTTAGATTTTATTTTCCATTACAGCTGCAAATTAGTGCCATGTATATGTACAGTATTTTCTGTAAGCAGGTGTGGGACTAAAATAGTTTTTGCAGCTAGCTTGCTTGTTTACCATTTCCCAGCTAAGTATTAATATTCTTATCATTACTGCTGAAAAATGAGTATCCTCTGTAGTTTCCTAACCTCTTGTATTTTAGTATTCTGACACACTTATGGGGTTCCCTGTTTAAATAAATTCATGTTTGGATCAGAAAACACAAACCCTCACGAATTTGCATTTTGCCATCCACACACTTGATAATTGTTATGAAAAGACCAAACAGCAAAAGGCAAAGCCTCGAGGTCTCCCCTCACATTTTAGCGAAGATTTAACAGCAAGATGACATAGTGAATAAGGGCCTGCTTCTGTGATTTGCGCAGTACCTCCTATGATTTACCCTTGGTGCCAATAAGGGCAGGCAGTATTTTGCAGAGGATATGCATCCCGTGGTAGGAGCAGGTCCTAAGAATTTTACAAAACACGCTGCCAAGCAGCAAGAGAAGTTGTCATCTAAACAAAACCAAACCACACTTTTCAAAATAAAAGGAACAAAGATGTTTTGTATTGTGGTTTTATATTCTGTTTGTGCTTTTTTTTCCTAAATTACGATAGCTGGTGTACACTCAACCGTACTGAACAATACCGAGTAAGTCACTCAGCCATCGCTGAAGAGCTGGGTACCCAGCCAGGGCCACACTGGATGTACTCCGAGCATGCTCCCCTTAGCAAAAAACATTCCACTGCAGGCGCTGGATGAGAACTTGCTCTGCCCCTGCGGCGGGAGGGAAAACACTGTCCGATAGTGCCTGTCATGCTCCTTTACCTGTAACATCACATGTTCTTTTCCCTACATTGCCAGTGCCTGTATTCTGCACAGAAGAGTACATAGATGCAGAGATTGAACTATTAAAATGAAACAGTATTTCAGCTTTTCAAGCACGAGCTAACAACCGATGAAAACGCTTTTTCTGTTCATTTCCTCTAATGATCTCCACAACCCAAACAAAAATAATTGTACAAAAATCTAACATTTCCTTTGGAAAAAGGAGGTGATTTTCCTCTTTCTCTCCTTTCACACAGATGATTTTATACATCTAGGTTTAGACAGGTCTGATGAAAGCTGTTTCTCAAATGTTTGCGTGGCACTGATTTTGCTTTACTAGATCACTTATCCTCTAACCTTCTATCTGTTTTTTCCAGCCTGGTTAGGGGAACAGGTGCTGGATTACAAAGAAGCATTTAGCAGGCCAAATTCTTTCCTCTCTCATACCCATGCTATGTCAGGGGAGTCCATGAGTTTGTACCTGTGTTAGCGAATGTAGAACTGGATTTTGCCTTTATCTGTTTTACTTATGCATTTTTTTTGTGGTCAAAACATATTGTGTTTACTCGCAGGTGTTAGTTACGTAGCAATAATTTTTCTTCTTCATTGGTTTTGGTAGTACTTGGCACATTCGCTTGTACATGGACAAGTTGCTCCTGTTGTTTCTGCTGCTCTTTTCCAGATACTAAGTCACATGAGAAAAAAAATCACAGCATGTTTTTGTGGTACTACTTTCTGGTTAGCTCTTGATGTACTTTCCACAGGTGTTCTATACGATCAAAAATGTGACTAAACTGGACTATGAGAGGTTGTACATCCACAGGGGATAATGATTTCTGGCCATAATGCTAACAATAATACTTACCTGGGACGCAGTAAACAAGCATGTAAGTTAGGAGTATTCTATGTCTGTTTAGATGTCTGTTCGGGATTGGGATTTGTCTCCTTGTTAAGACATAGTCACAGTATGCTCAAGAATTCATATTCTCCCTGGTATTTGATTATACTGTCCATAAACCTCTGAGAAACATAACCTGCCATAAAGTCAATGAAAAACAAAGATGGAGTTAAAGAAAATCATGAGCTCTTTCAGCAATTCATGCCTGGCTGCAACGGTCTGCATGTTATTTCTCTACAGAAAGGCTCACATATTCGTCTAACCAAGAAAAGATTCTTCTCTGGATAAGTGTATACATGTGCTGTGAGTTTCTCATGTTCAGGTAAAGACGGCTCTGTTTTGATTCAGAACCTTTCACCTGCCTAACTAAGCTCTGACTACATAATCAATGGGGAAGTGAGACCTTCTTAGACTGAATTAATTTCGAGGTTTATCTTTGCTGTTATCGATGAATATTTTGTCATTAATATATAACAGTGTTTAAAATGACATAAAATGCATGAAATGATAGCCAAGACATTTTTGGTAAGCATTATAGCGTTTTAATGTTAATCTGAAGCAATTAAAGGCCAGATCTCAAACAGATGAAAGCACTCTACGTCTCCAGTGTTAGGAGACAAGTTAGTTGAAAATGATTTCTGAAAAAACCACAAGGTATTGATTGTGTTATTTGTGAGCACAGTTATTATAAGCATCTTAAATGCTATTCCGTTTTCCTGTCCTTAAAGCAAACACACAAACAAAAACCCAGACAATGTACAGGAACTTGCTGCTTCTTTCACTTAACGATGGTGTTTCATTGCAGCCTTTTTGTGGTTAGAATAACTGAGTTGGGGGTCATGGCACATAAAAAAAAGCTATGAAAGCGCATGTCTTCTGAAAAAGAAAACAAGAAGTTGTAAATAGAAGGCAGTATGGAAAATTAAAATGATAAATTGAAAAATAATGTGATTGAACTTTTTCTGAAAATGCAGTTAAATTTGCTGCTATTATTTAGACTACAGCACAGTGACTTTATGAACAGTGACTTTATTTGGGGGAAGAAATGCTAGGAATTTTATTCCTCCCCATTCCCATTTGTTTCTTGCCATCTTCTGTTGATGTTTTTCTCTATTTTTTTCATTATTATTTGCTAAATATATTATGACATTTTATTTACCTTGGTCGAGAGCTTTGAGACCTGTGTGGCTTCACCATTCCAGCAATTTTACAAATAAATCACCGATCATTGTATAGAAATATCAGAGTTTACATGAAGACGGCATTATTTTTATGGTAGAAGAAGCAGGTTTATACTGGATAGTTGTATTATTACATCTGTAGGTATGCATACAGAATACACCCACTCATATTTTTCTTTTTAATTAGCACTTGGTAGTTTTTATTAAAGCAATGTTTTACAGAGGGATTTTGGATGTACAGTGGCGGAATCTACATTCTTCGATAAGACATTTCATTTTATGGACATACGTTATTTCTGCATGTGTAAAATAAGGATACATTGTTAGTCTTTTGTTAATTTCCAGATAATTAAACATTATTATCTATTTACCAATGAATAGATGTGATCTGTTTACAATATCAAAGATGTATATAAAGCACCCAGCTATAGCTGAAGCTCTAATTAAAATACATCATTGTTTGTCATGGTTTTAAGGCGAAAATTAAAAAGCGTTGCCAAATTAATCTTCAATCAAGAGTTCATTAATTAGCTAACCTTCTGTAAATGGGTTGCAGTTTGATGACAGCTCACTAAAGGACCATTTAAATGAATTCCTGATTGTATCAATCAGACAGGGGAAAAGATCTAGATTTGCAGCTCTTTCACGATAGTTCCTGCAAACATTTCCCCAACATTTAATGCACACAATGGATGTTAAACTATTTTAAAGAGATGAATCCTTTTTATTACTGTCCCAAACTCTGTTACTTCTTGCTGTATATCAAGAGGAAATGTATAACACTGCCAAGGTTTCATGATCCTGAACAGAATATTGCAGAGGAATATGCTTTATAACACAGTAATAAGCAGTTGCTTGAAATAACATCATAACTTTCCATGAGAAAAACGTTTTGAACCAATTATTGATTATATAATAGTCTTTAGTAAAATTTACTTTGTGTCTGTCATGAATTTTAAAATATGAGGGCTTAAGTGGTCAGGTATTTCAGTTGCTTTTGTGCTGGCAACATAAAATTTCTGGACCTCTAGACTATCTGGAAATGTCTGCCATGAAAGTGACAAATTAAAGATGTTAGTGCTAGATTAGGGTATATTTCTGTGTTACTTTAGTGCACGTAATATCTATCTAGACCTATCCCAAGGCTTAAAAAAGAAGTTTAGAATGAATGGGTTGCAGAAGTTAATATGTGATTTGGCGACTCCTTTCGTGATAAATAGGTGGGAATAGGATTTTTTTTTTTTTCATGTATTTAGTCTGCATGTATGCCTTTTGTGGTTCTGTGTGAACATGTGTTTTATGAAAAGTACGGTCAAAATAACAGTCTCTATTTACTCTTGCCAAAAGTTCTCCTTCAAAACTTCGTGTAAACACACATTTAGTTAACATTTGGGTTGGTTATCTTCTTAGAGAAATGAAATGGTTTGAATTTTTTCGGAGGGTGGGTGCTGTTATTTAGTTAGTAGATTCATATACTCAAAACTCTTTGAAACAAAAGAGTTAATTAAGGCCAAGAAAGATTGCATGTCAAAGCACTAAGTGACATGTTATGACACCTCAGATGTCTACAATTTGAACAGCCCATGGTGATCTTTTTCTCCCCCATATACATACTTTAATTTGGTTTTTTTTGTTATATATACTGATATTATTAACCAGTTATCTGCAATTCATGTATTATTTTAAGTTACTGTAAAATATCTCCCCATCTTGTCTGTGTAAATGATAGAAGTATGTTAAAATACAACTTAAGTTGAATTTATATTTTTCTGACCAGTATAGCATTGTACATTTTTGTTATCATCTGCCATGAGACAATAACCTTGTCCAGCACTGTTACATCTGTTAAGTTTATCCTGCCAATTAAACCACAGAGCTGGTGTGGGGTTTTTTTCTTAGTCAAGGTGTTTATATCAACATTTCATACAGATAACAGTAATCCACTGTGAAGGAAAATCAGGTTTTTTTCCTCTGTGCTGATTTGCATATGCATGTCAAATCTAGCTATGCCATTTTTTATGGTATTGAGGAAAACAAAATGACCTTTACTCAAGTTCTTAATAGTGGAAGGTTCTTGTGTTCTGAATTTTCAGGTGGTGGGGGGAAGAGTCTGGAAGAGCGAGCGTTTGCTGATTACGGCACTGATGCTCGCAACAGCCTGATACAGTCTAATACACTAAAACTCTCTATGCCTTCCTGTTATAATTGCATCTCTGCTCAAGGCTACTATAGTTAGGCTACATTAAATCTCATTGTCAGTCAGGCTGCATAAGGCTCAGGAAGCTCAGGGGCTGGAGCTGGGCAATGTGATCTTCCTCAAGAGCAACTTCTCTCGCTGCTACTTGCTTGTCTTCTCACAGACTGCTACGTTACTGTGTACATAATGGACACCCCTTACATAAATTATGTAACTTGATTTCTCCCCCTGTCTGACAGACGCAATTTGCTTAAAAATAAATATGAGCCTGGTAATCTAGGTTGCCCGTTCTCCTTTTAGCTAACTGCACATGTTATTTGTCATATAGAACAAAAAGAAAAAGCCAAAAGTCACTAATTCAGTTATCAACCAATATACAGCGCACATGTAGGAGATGGGTCATGTACACTTAACATGTATGATAAAATATAGGGGGTTTCAGCAGGGCTTCTATCAAAATAATTATCTAAGCAATTATCTGTGCTATTCAGCTAACTTTTGCATGCGATGGTGTTTCTATGCTTTTGTGTTCGTCAACCTTACTGCTTTGAGTTCTCTTAGGAACTATTAGACTGACAGTTTTCAAATTGTGCAGAAAAGACAAAGAGAAAAGGGCTTTTTATAGAAAATTGTGCCTTTATTACGGGTAGTTAATAAGTACTAATATCGTAAAAAAATCAATGGGTTAAACGCAGTCGTATGATTTTAGCTGGTGCACGGATTTCGATCCTGTGCGGCTTGCCTGCATTTTCAGGAGGTCGTCTTTAAGAGCCTCAACATCGCGGTTCTTTTCCTCCCAACTGCAACACTATGTATGAAAAACGAAAGGACAAGCAAACCCTGATGTGCCATGCTTGCGTGAATTTTGCAAACGGTGTTCCTGATCCTGTAGATTGATACAAGCAGGAACATAAACAAACTGTCCCTGAAGCGTGCACTTCAGGATCATTTTGTCATTGAACTCTATAGTAATAATAATAATAGTGATAATAATATTTTTTAATGTTGGGCTTCTGTATGTATATCAAATTAGATATGTTTTAATTCCTGGCTCTTCGAAGGATAGTTACGTATGCCAATGAACTGCCTAGGCTTCAGGCAATAGTATCCGTTGAATTTTGTGTACAGACAGGAGAGTGCATACTAATGACTATGTATACTCTAAAAAGACAAAAACTACTTTATTTTGTGTGAGGATTTGTGATGTTCTCTGTCGTATATGTAACTGTTTTCGTTTTAAGAATCGGGGCTTTGTCTAGCGATAACATTTGTATTATGCAAAGGAAAACCTTGCAAGGAATAATACAGTCTTTTATTAAAAAGTTTGCTGCTTTGTCATCGCAGTTTTCTTTTAGTGCATCATGGGTGGGGAGAGAAGGACAGTTCATAGGTGGGAAACTCCACTAGTACATTTATATTTAGTGGTTGCAGCCTCCTTCCCAGTTACTGGCAAAGCCTTGAGAAAAGTAAACCATGTGCTTTTGTACTGTCATATTTGATTTGGACTATATTCTCACTGTTGTTTGAAGCTAACATGAAACGCAGTGTCTGCATGACCCATTTTAGCAGCCCATTATCATAATTTCACTGTCGTATGGCCACTGAGTTAATGTACTTACAAATGACAGAGAAAGTGTGTTACATGACCTTAGGGTTTTCAAAAATTAAATGACGTAGGAGGTCATATTTCAAAGAATTGTTAAAGTGTAGGGTTTTGGGGGGTTGGCTTTTGGCGCTTTTTTTTTTTCCTCACCTTAAAGTGTCATAGCTTGTAACAGCAAGAAGGTATCTTTATTCCTTGATAGATAAAAATGGAAAAGTTTAAGTTTTTTCAAGCTCTGGATTTTAGCAATTAGCTCAATAATTTTGAGTGATTTGAAAGTCTGAATGCAGTCTCTTTTAATTATTTTAATTTTTTTTCATTGTCATTAGTCCATGTTCCTGGTATAATTAAGTTAAATTGTCTTTTGTATTTATTTATTTTACTGAGAATGGATTTTTTTCTTTGTTTGTTTGTTTCTTAGTTTGTTTTGGTGTTTTCAAAAGGAATTGCTTTGAATGAAAGCAGCAAAGCAAGGATGTTTCCTGGATTTGCTACAATGGGGCTGTCTTCTGGTTGATCATGTGACGTGATAGTGCTGGGAATAATTTTGGTTTGAAAAATAATCTTTTTAAAAAATTGCCTTTTTAATTTGAGTTTAAACCAGATGTGAATGTGGTTCTTAATTTAAGCAAGTGACATTGGCATTTTATCAGAGCACAGTGTCCCCATACTTCCCAAATTTTATGGTGTCATGAACTTACATTGCTAAAACCCACCATAGTGAGTGATTGATGTTTCTTTCATCACAGAAGGGGTTACATTGAGGGTAAACCACAGTGGCTATGATATATATGCAGTAAATGAGGAAACGGCAGGAGAAACCACAAACATGTAGTCCAAGTGGCATATCCTCACCTTTTCCTCATAAAGTTAGGTATTGAAACCAACTGCCTTATCTTTCCCTTACCCTTGTGAAGTTGGAAATCCTGTAGGAAGCACTCTGCTTGAAAGGCCTCTCCATGGTTCTCCTGCTTGAGCTAGAGTTTGTCCAAACAAGTATTTTTCCACAGAAATAGACAGAAGTCTGGCTTATTGTAAAAAAACAAACCAACCGAACAAAAGAAAAACCCAACCTTCGTTGTCATTAATATAGTCTCTGAGAGTGAAACTGCAGACTTGTGACAAGCAGAAGGAATCCCATCATTTTATTTAAGGACTTAATTGGCAATGCTAGAAACATTAAGTGGGAAAACAATCTACCTAAGTTCCATCTCCTTTACCACCCACAGGCCAAGTGATTTGTGACTCTTGAGCCGGGTTCGCTTGCGTGGGCTTGCATAGGGAACCCGTGGTAGGTTGCCGTGTTGTTTAGTCCAGGAGACAAGTTGTGCGAGCATTATTTTGACTTGGAAACCTTATCGAGGCAGAAACACCTTTATGCAAGTGGAACTTTTGTCCAAACAAGGACTGGTGGATGAATCAATATTCTTTGCTCAACCAGTGTTAGAAACCCTCCGGCCTCTGACCCTACTGACACAAACGGTTTTATTTAAAATTACTAATTTTTGAGAAAGCTCCCAAATGTTATCTTAACAGGCTAATGCACCTTGAATTAGTTTGAAGATAAAATGTGATTGCCATGTGTGCCTAGAAATTAGTGCCTTAAATAAATTTTGGAGCTCAAGACAATTGTCTTTAAGATATTATTTTCTGCTTTTCTATCTATATAACTTCATAGGAAAGCTAAATAATAATGTAACAATCGCAAAAACGGTAATACCAGAATTTATTTGCTGAATTTAACATTGTAAAATTGCTTTGTTGCTTGGTTTTCTCTGGCACTAAGGGACTGTTCTTATTTTACACCCAGGCAATCCCATTGATTTCAAATACAATCTAAAGGGGTTGTCTGCTTATAATAGAGGGCAGAATTTGACTTTCATTGCTGGGTGTAAATGAAGGCAAAATTTAACTTTAAGGTCTCAATCCTGCAGGAAACCCCTAAGCACAGCTCTGTTCATTAAAGAACTTAGCCATGCTTTTAACCTTAAATAAGATTCTTTTGCTCGTGTGTATGTTTTGCAGGGCACTTAGGCACGCACTTAAATTTCAGTAACATCTGTGTGCCTAAGCACTTTGAGGCAGGACACACACACAGCTTCAGGGATAGGAATGGTTTCGCCAGCTTCAAAGACCTGAGCCCTGTGGTGGGTCTACCCGACCTGAGTATGGTGGGCCCTCCTGTCTCCAAGTGCCCCGTCCCTGCCAGACCGTGCTCCTTCAGCAGTTGGTGGGGCTCGCTTGTGCCGCTTTCTGTTTCCACCCATTGCTTGCTCTACATTCTAGGGCTCCAGTTCTGAAAACCCAGTTGCTGCTTCAGTGACTGCTGTGAATTCAGGTGGTTTTGGTTGCTCTCGCTTTAATTTTTTGTGTATGTTATTCTCCCTGCTGTGACTGTGCTTTTTAAAAGTAAAGCACAAGATCTAGTAGTGTTTCTAAATTCTAATGGAAGTACATAGTTCTGGTGTACCGGTCTTCATAGGTCATTTGCTGAGAGCGGCGAATGGCTCTAAATATGCATGGGATCTTGTGGAGCCCATGTCTCAGGTCTGCGGTTGTTCTCAGGCAGAGTACTGACAAGATGAGGGATCACCACTCTGCTTTACGTGCGCAGATCAGCGTAATACCTTGTGAACAAAACAACTGGAACAGAGCATCCAGGCACTTGGCTAATTG
>NC_133579.1:32187705-32295312 GCF_964106895.1 Numenius arquata
ATTTCAAATAAGGACTCCAAAGCCAAATCTGTTAGGACAAAAATTGAACATGAAAATTGCTGATCAAGGCTTGTTGTTATGGAACTACTGTCAGTATTAACAAAACTCAAAACCAAAACAGACACACAACAGCTTTGCAAGACAAGACGACAGTCATCTGGCAGCTAATCCATGAAGTCAGCAGGTAAATCCAACAGGCTAAATCTCATCATCCATTTGTGGGTTAAAATGACACAAGAAAAAATGCGAACTCCTACTCAATACAACGGGTAGGTTTTGATCCTTCAAAATGGATTATGCAAAAATTCAGATCTTATTCAACAAATCAGCCCTCCTTGCCATTAAATCATAAGTGCACATTTTAATGTCAAAAGCCAAGCTTTTGCAAGTGTTAATAGAGTTTCTCAACTCCAATCCAGAAAGCGCAAGCTTTTCCTGTAATATCCCCTGCAATATTACCTGCAAGTAATATTCCCTGCAGTATTCCCTGTTATCAAAGGACTAGGCTGGCAGTTGGACACAATGGATTCTTCCATTTCCAGTGTCTAGAGTTGCTTTCCTGACAACTATATAAAATTTACTATGCTCATGTACAGATGTTTGGCAGGCACAGCCAATTTAAACAAAAGAGTCCAGCTTGTTTACCTATTATCTTTATTTTAAAAAAGCACATTTATATATACTATAACTAAAAAATTAAAGACAAATATTTTTTCATATAGTGTGTTGCACAATTTTTGACAGCATTGCATTCAGCTTCACTGTTTGCCCACGCAGTAAAATTCTTTTGTCAGTGTAAGTTTTTCACATAGCAGAAAGGAAGCAAAGTTTATCAAATTGGAAAATTTTATTTTGAAAACTAAACATTAGCAGAGCTGCCACAGGACAGACTGAGGATCTAGAATTGACAAACATACATGTTTAAAAAACAAGACACCGATTTAGTCAGAAGATTTAAAAAGTAATAGATACTGTATCACTTTTCTGTTGTGTGGGATTGAAACTTTTACGTTTCATGTCACCAAGCTTTTTCACCATTACGGGGTTTAGAAGCATCATGTTTTCTAATGAAAACCAAGTTTTTCAGGTAATTAGGTTAAATCAATTAGGCATTTAAGAAAAACATCATTTTCTCATCAAAATGAGAGATAATGTCCCAAGTAGGGAAAAATCTGAACACATATTAAAATAATTTTTTAATAATTTATATCTCAAGCTGAAATTTTATGTTCCTTTAACATCGCAAAGGATACCTGGGTTTATAGCAACTTAGGAGTTTCTGTATTGGCAAGATAAGGCTTTACTATATTCCTACACTTTTAAAATCTCTATGGTCAGGGGAGTAAAGCATCATCCAAAAATATACAATCATTCATTACTCTCTAGAGCAGATTGTGGCTCACAAAAGTACGTGTCTTTTTCTAACTTTTTTTTTAATTAAAAAAAAAAAAAGCAAGCTTTATAAAGAGAGAAGCTGGACATGAGGAATTAATTTGAATTTCTTTAAGATCACAGGAGTTCTACCAGAAAGACTTGCAAGTATCCAAGAATTCAGTGCAAACATAGTACAACTTCCTTGTACACAAAATGAAATCACATTAACCAAAGATATGAGAATTACTAATTTGTGACATCATTTCAAATTTATAAGAGAGTTAGGTTTATTGCAGTGTGGAATATATCAGTGACTCTGTTTACAGGTAATCTAAATTGTCTCTTCCTCTGAAAGTCTGAAAGTGATGAAAAGTTCACTTTTGAAGAGCTTGGAAAGAAAAATCTCAAGCTTCATTGATTATAAAGGGAATTACATCCCAGATATGTTTACTTGATAAACCAAGTAAGAAAAAAATTAAGGTAATTTTTTGTTGTTGCTGAAAGAAAAACAGTAACAGGAATAGGAAAAGCCCCAATTCTTTGGAGATTAAGCCAAGAATTCCAGATGCAATTAACACATCATATCAAAAGACATCTAAACACTGTTGGTCAAAAGTCAAAACTAGACATTTTCTGATAACTGAATCTTACTTCCTAGCAAGATAAGCCAGTTGCCTTTGCTTCCTAGTGATATTCAGATAAAGAAAATCACCTGATCTCACACACCTTCATCAGACAACACTTCCTCTGAATTTTTAATTTCAGTGGAAGTTTTCCTGAATACGAATTGCAACAACAGATCAATAGATATGAAACACTTGCCCTGGCTATTTCTTACAGCAAACAGTTGCATCTTGTTTAATACTTAGATTGTAACCCTTATGGACAAAGGCTGTCACTCTGTCACATTTATAAACTGCCTCCCTTAATATAATGCAGGCCTTAAGATGCTACAGCAATACTTATACCATTTTTTAATATATGTACGTTTTCTCTTCCAATCTTGGGAAATGCAGAAAATACAGAAGAGTGTTTACTGAATTCATGTTCACTGGAATTTGAAGTTGATTTTACATTCAATTTAGCCTGTCAATAATCAATTTTATAATGTGCATCAAGGAAACACACAAATACAAAAACATAAAGGATAATCTGTAAAACATATCTGATTTGTCGGTTTTTCTCCCCAAAATTCCACTTCTTTACGTGGGAGCGGATATTGCTAGGAAGAAAATAAACAGGAATAATTGATCATTTTAATATTTGAATTGTAGGTGGTGAGAATATTTGGAAATATGCTTTGGATAAGCACAGTCTCTGCTTTATCTCCGTTATTTCTTGACTGTATAAATAAAGCTTATACTATAAAATCCCTTGCAGTATAGATGTCTGGAATTATTTTGTATGCGTAGGGGTCTGCCTTTCTGGCCAAGCCAAGACTGTGGCATGCTTTTTTTAAAGGATCTAAGCCTAATCACAAACTTTACTATTTGCCTTTCATAAAGTTTGCTGCCTTCTTTCATTTTCTTTAGCATAAGCATACAGCACCATTTATAAAAGTAAACACATTTTCAAATTCCTTTCAAAAAATAGCATGTGTCTTATAACATTTCTTCCCCTCCTGAGTCCAAGAAGGTAGAAAGAATCTACAGTGTCCATGTCACTTAATGAAACCATTATAACACATGTAGAAACTACGACAAGTAGGCAATGTGAAAACCTATACACAACAGGACACACAATAGCCAGGTAATATTACTGAGTCATCAGGAAATGTTTGTTTCAAGCACTTGGAAACTGTTGTTGCATATAACAGCATCACTGGTTCTAAAATCACAGACCGACGCAATACCAAAATGATTTTAAAATTTCCATCCCCTGAAGGAATCATGTCATTAAGGCTGAGTTTGTAGCTGCCAATTCAAGTATGGTTGGTGATGTTCTCAGGCACTAAATAGTTCATATGTCTACACTGGTGAACTGTTAGACCATTTTTTGATGTCAGTGTGGCCTCTCCCAAAAAGCCAGAATCTCTCTTAGCCTTTTCCAGGCATGGTTTGCTCTTCAAGGACCTTATGCCATAGTTCACATGCAGGAACCCAGTTTTGGAGGCTCACTAGTAGACAGTTCACTTAAAGTCACTGAGGCCATGGACCTGGGCTCCATGGCAAAGAATATTCCTAAATGTGTCCTATTTACCAGACTTGACATAATCTATTCACTCTAGACCAGACAGCAATTTTGTTTCTGTAACATTTCTGGTGTTGACCTGAACCCTAGCAGTTTCGTCTGTTATGGACAAAAGCCCAGCTCCCCATAAGTTGCGCACACAGCCATGGGTAAATCGTGCCCATGAGGAAAGGCAGTGCAGAAGCACACAGCTCTTACATGCAGAGGGTTGAAAGAAAAGATGCCATGACAATTGTCTCTCTCTCACAGTTTCTTGCTCCATTTATTTCTGGCCTTAGCAAGCATTCAAACAGCCCAAAGGTTCAATTTCACAGCAAGACCAAAGCAGTTCAGAGAGTGGAACAGTTCACAGCATTTACATGTTTTCTACCTGTGTGCAGAGTTGCTGTAGCTCCTGTAGATCTATTCCAACCCCACAGAGACTTGCAGTTTCAAAGCCATGGATTCTGCATCAAGGTAATCTATCAAAATAAAATAATAAAAAAAAAAAGTAATAACAATAATTAAAAAATTGTTTGACATGAAAAGTGTAGTGCATTTTATATATCTTCACAAAAAAAAGGGTTGGCATTAGTATAGTGCAACTAAAACTTCGACATATATACCAATGCTTTTCAAATTAGGGGTGCAGGACAAACTCATGTTATCTCGGTATTTTAAAATTTTCAGCTGGACCTTATACATTCCCAGGTTAAGCACTGACAATCATTTTAGCTGCAAATCTAGAGTTGACCATAGAGATCTGGAAGAGGAAGTTTTCTGAACCTGTGTTAGTCAAGGTTTTGGTGGGGTGATAATATCAGGTGAGGATCTTAAATTTTAAAAGGATGGTATAAAATAAGAAAGAGAAGAAAGCAAAATGAGAATTAAGGTTACATGAACTCTTGCTACTATTCTTCTGTTAATGTTTTAGAGAATGTTTCTCTTAATGGTGAGATAACTTGTGACTAGCCTGAATTTTGCAGATGAAATCAGTATTACTCCTAGTAAGTAATAAAGAAACTTGCTGATAGTAGTGGTATGGAAGGAGAAGCAGCAGGAAAGGAAAGAAATTGCATAATTTGTAGGGATACAAAACATACATCAGGGTTTAATATCTGATACTGCAGTGCAGATGCAGATGCAGCATTTAAAATTTAAACAAATACTACAGAGGTTTCCAGATATGTTACGATCTGTAGTTATTTTGCACACATTTCTACATGCTCTCAAAGAGTAAAAAAAAGTTATTAAAACCCCCAAAACTTCACATAAACAGAACTCAACTGCTTCATCACTCATCTCTGCAGCAGTGGCATATTTCCCTTGAGTGTTTCAAAGCTGTAGGAACAAGGGAGTATCTCTTGGTAACTCCACGAGGCAGTGTATTTTATTGGTCAGCAAGGCAGAGTGTATATCCAAACATCCTGTTCCAGACACAATCAGGGATGCTGGCGGTGACCAGCCTCCCGGTTTATCACAAGCAAGGAGAAGGATTCTCATTTTCTGCCCTCTTCTGATGTGAAGTACAAATTGGCCACACTATTCAACGTAACTGTGATTTATATTTTTATTTTTAAATTATTGCAACTGAGTATATGCGCGCGCGTGTGTGTGTGTGTGTGTATATCTACACCTATCAGCATTAGTCAGGAAAATCGAAATTGCTGTGATGGGAGTATTTAGAAGACTGATAAACCAACTTTAGAATAAAACCTTAGTAGACTGACACTCATTAATTTGTGCCAATGGTTAGTTCTTACACATTATTACCACATAGCTTTACATACACAAAATTATTAGTCCACTATATCCTGAGCTAGCTGTGAGTATGCAATACCATGGAGCGGAGGCACAAGTGGCTGCAGTACTCAGTAGCTGACGGTTGAGGCGGTCAAGGTGATAAGTTTTGAGAGGCCTTCTATGGGCAAAGTTGCTCCGGATGTCTGATGCTTTTTGCTGTTTGCTCCTCTCCCAAAAAGGGATTCCATCTGTTCCCAGTGCTGCTTGTCTTGTTTTTGGCTTTGCTTGTATATTCAGTAGGATATCCTGCCTATTTGCTGTCCCTTGTGCTTATCTTGTTCTTTTTTCTTTATCTTGCAAATTCTGTTACTTGGGTTGTTCTTTATATGTTTTCCCACGCTTCCTGCTTGTAACGACGCAAGTTTTTGTTTACGCTTTGGTGGACATGTTTTTCACATACTTAAGTGAAATACTTACACATTGAGTTTGGCTGTGCCATGACAGTGTTAAATATCTCTCTCTCTCTATATATATATATATGTATGTATGTATGTTGTTGGCTATGCTATTTTAGTACACTTCTAGTTGGGTTCAAGGTAAGCAAATAGTAATTCAATCCTAACTATGACTGTACCATAATATGTATCCTAACCCCAAGTATCACAATAGTGTATAGGTGTCACGGCTTCTGGTTTGGCTACAATGCTTGTAGTCGCGAGTTGGTATGGTGGTGACCTCAGATAAAACCATTCTCCATGGCAGAAATAAGCAACCAAAGAGCTGTTCAATAGACAGCTAGAAAAACAGAATAATTAGTCCACCACAGCAGCATGCTTTAAAACAAAATGATTACATGCATAACAGCACTTTCTTTAGTCAGTACAGTGTCACTGTAGTGGTGGTCTGCACATTTACTGAAATAAAATCTACTTCAGAGCAGCAAAATAGAGATTATGTGAAGATGACATTATACAGGGATTCACTATTCATAAAATGAAGTTATTCTCCCTTGTGCTGGAGAATCTGTTAAATTAAAGAACACAGTAGTTAGTATCTTTGATGTAGAAAACAAGGCAAGAGCGAAGAGAAGGATAAGTGCTATCATCAGCCTGTCTAAGGGAGAAGCAGAAATAACAGATGCAGGTATAGACTGATTTTGACTTAACTAAAACACTTTTTTCAGCCTTAATGAAATTATTTTCTAGCCCTGATGTGCAATAGAGCTAGAGCAGAGGCTCTTCAACTAGCAGTGAGAAATGACATGCAAGTATGTTTAGGAAACCTGGCATGACAGCTGGTTACCTAGTCTCTCTACTCCACAGATGTACTACTGCACTGGGGAAGAAAAGGCATCAGTCATACTCTTCAGCCAGAAGGCAGAGGAGGATCATTTCAAGAAAAGTTTTCACAGCTTCTGTGAAAAAAATGGAAGCCATGCCAAGAAAAATTGGATGCTGGGAAAAGCCCAGAAGAGCCTTTCTGTGAAGAAAGTTTGCCTCCAGGGTTACTGATGGTGCATGCTGAGGAGACCCTTGGCAGGAGCTGTGCTGGGGAGCTGTGGACACCCCAACCAATGGACTGAGGGGGCCAGGTCGTCATCCACAGTGCCCTTCAGCTAGGGCAGGCAATCAGCGATGCTCAGTAATCTCGTTATCATTTCTCTCTTCCCCTGTTAAATAAACTCTCTGCAATCAGGAACACAGACAGAAGATGTGTATCAGTAGCAGGAAGCCAGGTAGGGTGAGGGGGGTATTGGGTGGGGGGTGGTAAAGGCATGTGCAGAAGCACAGTGGGGCAGCTGTAACTCTTCCATCTGCCTTACATACGGCAGCAAGTCTCTGAGACCTCCATTTCCCAAAAAAATGCTGCTGCAGGGACTTTGCGGTGCACACAACCTCATGAACGTCTGAGATTCCTATTACTCACAAGCAGCAAAATGACAGCAGGCAAATTTGTCCCAGCTACTGGCACCTGCCAAAGGATGAATGAACACTGCATGTGTCCTTGGGCCGCCTTAAAAGGCTGCCACTGACAGTGGTAGGAATTACTGACCTACCTCCAATATAAACTTGGCCTTCGTGGAAGGAGGGATGTGTAATGCATACCTTCTGACTGCTCTGTCGGTGATCTCAGTCCTGACCCAATGGGTCTAGTCTGAAATTAGTGGGCTTCTAATTGCTTTTTAATTTAAAGCAATTACAAAAGGGGGCACTACGAAACGTCATTTGTACTTGTGGGATCACACATGGCGTTTAACTGGCAAAAGCACATTGGGCAATTTTTTTCATTTGAAATTTCATTCTACCCACAGCAAATGCTGGGATACCTGAAATCCAGAATTTATATGGCAAGACATATGGTTATTTTGGTCAACAGATGTTTCTTTTGTTTAGAATATTGAAGTGAAAAACAGGCTCAACTGTTTAGACTGGCCTGAAACTTATGATTCATGCTCTTAGCTTTGTGGCGTTGTTCTTTATTGTTTCAGCCACTTAAGAAGAGACCATTGCTAAAGGTTAACTGAGCCAAAGAGCCATCTAGAAAGAAAATAAATTCCTGATGCCCCTTTATCTTCTTTCAAAATTTACAGCAGTGTGGAACGCGACCTTGAGAAGTCATGTTAACTGACACAATGATGACCATCGGCTTGCGGTCATTGTAGACAGAGATAAGTTGTGTCCAGCAACAACTTTGCAGATTGTGAGTCAGTTCTCACTAGAGTAAGGTTTTTTCTGTGATGAAAAAAAACTTTGTCCCTGCCTAGACACACTGTGTAGTCACGGTCATCGTTGCATTAGTTAATGTGACTTCTCAAGGACATGTTTTAACTTGTCATGCTGTTCCAGTGAAGTCAAGCCCACTGAGAGGGACATCGAGAGGGTATTAGCAAAGTATGGAGCCAGCTCCATCAAAAAGGACAGATTCTACTGCAGCAGCTCATAAGAGAGAAGTGACATCTCTGCATTGACACTTCAAGCCCACAGTGCTATCTAAAGTGACATCTTCATGTTGCAGCATGAAGCCCGTAGAGTTACGTGGAGTGACATCTCCACAGAAGTGACTGAAGCCCATGCTAATCGCAGCTCAATCTCGGGAAAAGAGTTTTGCAAAAACATTACTGAAAACCCTCTGAGGAGGGCAGGCACCAGCTAGCAATGCTGACTCCCAAGTACTAGGAAGTGCTTAGTCCTGTTAGCAATAAAATAACATGGCATTTTTCCACTGAGTTATAAGAACAGATCACCTTTGATAACAAGAATTCATTGCTATGTTTCTCTGAAAAAGAGCAATGGCACTTCATTTTTCCTCTTGAAAGTATGTTGGGGAGAAAGTTATCTTCCCTGTACTTAAAACTGTTCAGCTTTACTCAAGCAAAAGTAAACAGGTGGCTTTCTTCCCTGAAGAAACTCTTGAGTTTTACTTGGTATCAACCGGTTCAAGAGTGTGTGCCTGTGTGGCCGTGCCTTTAAGCAAGTGATCCTGGGATCAAAACTCACAGATTCGCACCTATCTTTTACAGCTGGGTAATCTTCTTTCTTGAAGGTCTCAGCAGGGCTGGCTCTCTAATTCTAGCTTTCATGTCTGTTATCCCAGCATCCCTACCTCCTCCCCAACAAAAGAGCCCAGCAGACTGAGAACGGCCAGAAGTCCGAAAAAGTACCAGGACAGAGGTTAAGATTTGGGGGTCATTAAAAGGTGTAGAACTCTGTGTGTGGGGTGGTGTGATAATGCAATAGCATGTTTCCATCAGCTTGACTTCCAGCCTTCAGAGGAGAAAGGGCAAAGAGGAGATACTCCTTCTCAGTACTTGAGTGCTGTTACTTTATATATTTGTAAATCGTTACTGGAGGACCAGGAATCTGGTTTTGAACACTGGCTAAATTTCAAGTGCTTGACTCAAGTTTTACCTTAGTTAATGACCTTTATACTGAAGCTACCATTATTTTATTAAGGCATTTCAGAAGTAAAGAATGAGTTTCCTATGTAGACATTGCCCAAGTCAGATCTCAGCTACTAATAATTTGTTTTCAGACTCACATTTTCAATCAAATTTGTGTTTTATCTTACTAGGTTCAGCTAGCACCTTTACTCACAGATTGTGTTTCTGGGCATGTACTTTTAATAATTCTAAGCACAGAGAAAGGAAAGTCTTTCCCCTTTCAGAAATGTTCTTTCTGAGGCTGTTTTACAGACTCATACATACTTCCTTCTGCTATACTAGTGGAAACTTTCTCTTCAGCTGAGTATATTAAAAATGGTTATATTTACCAGGAACTGAAGTTTTGTTTTTCATCTATGGGTCTGGTTCAAATTGGCAGTGACAGAAAAGTTACCTATTATGTAGTATAGGGGAATTCAAACTTGCTGCACCAGTTACTCTCAGCACTGACCTGATGCAATTTAAGGGACAAGGTGAATACCCATCAGTAGGAAAATGTCATTATTCACCACAAATAAACAGAATTACCTGTTCTTAAACAGTAAGGTCATCTGTTTCACATTCTATCCACCTTGGGCTGATTAGAGCAAATTAGATTCTGTGCTAATCAGCTCAAGACATGTGCTGAAAATGTAGAAATCCGTTATTTGATTTTCTTGCAGTAATTCTCAGAGAATTTGTATCCCCAGTGAAGAATGAAAAAGTATTTAACCTTGGTAGGACCCAACCCTGCAACTTTTTGGGATTTATCCTGACTGGTCTCATCAGGTTAAATAGGATCCCTCACATAAGTGAAGACTGCATAATGAGCATAGTGGGAAGGCGGTTTTACAATCTGTCAACAGCATCTTTTTAGTTGCTTACAACCAGTCAAGACTGTACCTTATCCACCCTAATTTTGCAGAATTTAGAAATTAGTAGGTTTAGTTGCATATTTTCAATCCTATCAGGAATGAAGTGGCAAGACCAACACTGGACAATTATCACTTTATATTAGAATGAGACTCCATTTAGGCATGAAAGGTCAGGGGACAGTTAAGTCAGTCCTTTTTTAATTTAAATTTCATTAGTTTTGCACATTACATTTGTCATGGCTGTACTAAAATAAGTCCTAAATCAGGTCATCTATGAAGAATGTGAGAATGAGAGTCTAAGTAGACGGTTACTATTCTTTGCTTTGCTGTTTCTTTCCATATAAGCTTGGGCAAATCGTAGAAACATCTTTTTCAGATGCTAAATGACAAAGATAATATGTAATGTCCTCTGTGAGTTTTACTTCACTCCTAGAAATGAAATGCATTCAGACTCTTATCTATACTCAATAGACCCCTATGTATACACCCAATAAATGTATTTATTAACAGTATTTTGACATTTTTTATGTCATCATTTCAATAAATTTCCATGTCCCACTACCTCAGGACTGTAACCATTCACTTACAAGAGATTCACATCTCTGTTTTATAGGTGACTGCCTTAAAATCAATACACATTTTAAACAATCATATTCCTGCAGTGCTTTTTGGAAAGGGTTTGGGGTTTTTTTTTGTTAGTTTGGTCAACTTTTCCACCCGTATGAAATATTTACTTTTACTATCAATAAAAAAGGACAGGAAAAAAATATCTATGTCATTTTAATTTTTTCTCTCATGTTTAAGAGCAAGAAAAGGTCTTTATCAAAATACTGGAATCTGGATAGGAAAAATAATTTCGTGGCGTAGGATCTTCTTTATGGGAGAGTGGACTTTTTTGTGCAAATGATCTGTAAAATTTGGGAAAAATCCATTTATTAGTCTCTCACTATTTGGATAGTGTGGTCAATGCTTGTAGAATTTGCAATCTTCAAAACAGAGGTTAAATTAGAGAGGGAAAAAACCCATATTGTTTAGCTTTCCACATACCTTGAATCTCCTCAGCAATGTTGCCATAGCTTGAAAAACAATGATATTTCAGGCTTTGGAAATCTGTTTTTTCAAAGTCTAAATGGATTGAAAATAAATCAATACAACTTCAATCCAGGACCAGCTACTTAATTTTTAGGAAAGGTACAGACCCACCCTACCTTTCCATACTTTCCTCCTAAACCAGGTCTATCACGGAGATGCTGCCGGTGACCTAAACTCAGTCATCCAACATGTCACAGTGGGATTGCAAGGATTTCCCACAGCCACCTCAATGTGTAAGAGGACAGTAACCTAGACTCTGTGGTTCTTGCTTCTGGTCATATCAAACCATTAAACTATCTTATTCATTGCAATTAAATACATTCAGCTTGGACCCAAAAGGCAAATCAACAAAGCAGAGATTGAACAAGTTTACAGATCAGAAGTAGACCTTTTAGTTTGTGTCTAGCACCATACTAGTGCAATTATCCTACTTTAAAATTTGAAATTAGCAATGTCATTCTATTACTTTTGCTGCATCAAAGGTGTGGGGAGATGTCTCCATTGCATTTAATTGCACTGTGTATGAATACAACATCTGTAGGCTGATCTGTGCAATAGTGTCCCATCAATAATCTGAAAATAGTAAAGAGTTTTTTTAGTTCAAGGTAAAGATGCTCTACTCTGTACATCCACGGATTTCCTTTGTTACAGGTGAATTCAAGGCCACTCTGAGGGTCAGTGCCAGGAGACCAGACACTACGTAAATTCCCAAAATGGGGATGAAAAAAGAATTAGTGGCACAATGACTTGTTACTGGATGAATTTCCCTCTAAACGGGAACTGCTTCATTAGCACATACCCTCTCCTTATCACAAGACTAAAACCAAATAAATCAAACCCTGGCTAGACTTAACCAATATTTTTTGTCATCATAATGTCTCTTTTTCAAAAGAGTTAAATGATTCAAGTTCATTTTAATAGCGAGCAATGAAGAAATTACAGTTGTTTCTATTCACACATAGCTCTAATGGGGAAAGCTTGACAGTAACTGCTGTTGCAAGAAATTCTTAACTTTTTCAGGAAAGGCACTGTGTTCCTACATGGGTAATTACATCCTGGTTCTGAGATATCCCAGAAAAAAAAATGAGACAATACCTTTGTCCCTAGACTGGAGAGGACTAACTGGAAAATAAAAAAATCTCTTCAGGTTAAAAAGATTTTTTCAAAAGTAAGTGATTGTGATGGAAAGAGTAGATTACATCATTCATTTCCATAGCAACAAAACTTGTAAAATAACAAAGGCACTAAACTTGAAAAATAACAATAATGTTAGCAGAAGTTATTTGAAATCGTTTCCTTGTTAGTTGATATAAAACTCCAGTGGAAAGATGAGACAGATAAATAGTAAGATATGCTCCTTCTATTGAGGGTTGATCCACTATTTGTCTGTCTTTTTGATTTTTTTTTCCCCTAAATATTTTGGACTTCTTTGGAACAAAGAAATACCCTTTTGTCTCTTTGATAGCATAAAAGCAATTCTCTCTTTTTCATTCACTCTTCCTCAGCCTCTCAATCTACCTCTCCAATCTTCTTCTTCTGCTTTCCTCTTTTGTCTGTTTTCAGCCACCTGTACCTTTTTTCTATCCAAATAAATTTTTTAACATAGCAAACAAAAGAATATACGTAAGACTGGAATTAAAAGCAAGAGGTTAAATCCCAGAATAAGAATCACAAAATACCAAAATGCTGACTGCTGAGAAAATCTCACTGACAACCTGTATCAACAAGAACTCCTTCAGTTCTTCTTTTTCTCTCAAATACTAACATACTCTTCTTTAATCAAAGCTGGATTTAAATGTTGAGACAGTCTAAGAGGAAAATGCTTATCTATTGAAATCAGAGTCTTCTTGAATCTTATGCTGCGTAAAAGCCTCTGTTTATTCACAATAAATAGAAATACGTTCTGTAAAAAAATCCAGTATATTTCAGCGTGACTACTCTCAAAGCAAGTTGTTACTCAGTAGTAAAAATGATAGTAGGTTCAAACTTGTTGGGAAGTGCTGCAGTGGAATAACTCCTAGAAATGTTATGAACTTTGCTTTACAGCCAACGACTCTTTTTACAAGAAATGTGGAAAACATTAGCTAAAATTGTGTTGGTCTGTACAATTTTATTCTGTTAAAGACAGGTTTTATGATACATTTAGCCTTTTAAATGACACTAATAGTCCCTGGAGACACATGGTCTTTCCTGCAGTTCAACAATTAAGTCTATTTCAATGTTATTTGGATAAGTTGAAACAATTCAGTTACTGTATGTCTGCTCAGTGGCATGTACTGTAAGGCTAATGGAAACCACCTAGAGTTAACTAAATAATAAGGCTTTAGCCAGCTTTAGACATCTACCTAACTTTTGGAGGGAAGGTTGAAAACTGAGGGGGTAGAAGGGGTCATTTTATTGGCAGAGAAAGGATTGTATTTTTCATCTCTCATTCCACACATATGCACCCCTCTTCCCATCCACCACCACACACACACTTCAAAAAAATGCCCTAAAATTTGCACAGGTCATAAGTCTGAGTTGATAATGAGCATGATTAATCACAATTGTGTTTCTGTTTTTCCTTTCTTTTTCTGCTTTTGAAATGTGTTACTGGCTAAATTGTACTAGCAAACTTTTCAGATGTATATGCATAAATATACACATCATACAGTCCTTATGTATATACATACACACGTAAATATATATGGTATGCTCTGAATTACTCACACTTTTGTATAGTAAGTGTATGTTTATATAAATTATCTTGTGTTGCTATGGCTAGACTGCTTCCGCTACCAAACTAGCTCTTTTAGACCTGCCTTAAATATCTCTACAGTGAGCTACTATGTAGACATATCTATAATCAGATTTTTACCACATGATAAAAAAAAGCGAGAGGAAGTAATTAAGAGGGCTCCAGATTTAAAATCCTGGCTTTATTTCAAGTGCCAAGCCTTGGACTAATCAGACATAAGAAGGATAAAAGGCACAGAGGGAGCTAAATTAATCACCGGTTAAACTGACTAATAGCTCTCCATCAACCTGTATTGGGAGTGGGAAGAAGAAACAGAAGGGTACCAGTATAAATCCTACTTCCTGAAAGCCTCAAGTTTCCCAAGATTTTTGGATCTTGAAAATAAAACTGAAATTCTTCTGTTAGGGCTGGTTCAAAGTAGGTTAGTTATTTCTTTGGAGTCAGTTAAATCTGTGTTAAATCTATGAGGCTGCTGAAGAAAATTCAGAATGTTGGTGTAACATAGGACAAACCATGGCCTGGCCTGTGCACGAACTATGTGAGGAGACTCATCTCATCATGGCAAAGCACTGGAGATACAGAGGAGAGAATAATAGCAATCCAAGGTATGAAAACTACACACAATATGTGACCATTCAGGTCTAGAGAACCCGAGAAAAGTTTTTAAAAAGAAATCATAGTAAACACGCGTTTTTCAAAATTATTTTGTGCAAAACCTTGAATTTACACACACACATATGCAAAAACAAAATGAAGACTATTTCAATATTGTTGAAATTAGTCAAAATATTCAACAGCTGTGGGTGCAAGGTGAGGCAACCTACCCTCTGAAAGTGAATTTTGTCAAGGAAACCATCTCACCCATCAGGACCAAAGGTGGAGAACTTCTGGGGTTGGGGTGGAAATTTTGGCAAAGGACTACTCCAGAGGATTCTTCAATATTAATATGTCAAGGATGGACTTAAAACTCAATTTCTGCCAAAAAAAAGCCCACCTAGGTAGTTGAGTTGAGCATCACATTAATGTCAAGTCCGGGGCAAGTCCAGATCCACCAACACAAACAATTCCATATGCACCAGGCTCCAGATGAAATGGGTTGCATACATCTAGAAAGCCAGTAGATCCTACCCAAAGCAGCCAAGAAGTAGCATATGGCTAGAAGGGATGACTTAACACCAAATTCAGTAGGACTGGAGGGTTTACAGTGCCCTTCACAAGGGTTTTGGTTTTTTGAAGAGATTTGCTGTAGTGATGACCCTCCTGTGAACAGTTACAGTAAGAAAATTTCCTCAGAAGACTCCTGACAAAGCATATATCCAGTCAAAGCCATTAACTATACTGAGCATTGAACTTTGGGGCAGTCAACACTCAATTTGACCTAGCAATTATTAGAATATACCATTACAAACAATTAGGACCCTTGACCAGAAGGTATCTTTTTACTAAAGAGTGGCAGGTTATGAAGACTGGACTCATCCTTCTGCATTTATTTAAGAATTTTCAAGGGACAACAAGAATACAAAATAAGGTCTGTGGAAGAGCTTTTCTTTGATCTAATGCAAACAGACTACTATTCTGCAAGCTGCAAAGGTACATTTTAATTACCACAGTGAAAGCAGATGTAAAATCAATAAGGTGTTTTATTTCTCTCATTGATATGTATAAATACTTACTTTACAGCAAGGTTAAGCTGAGTTTTCTGTCATTAAATGTAAGGATTGATGCAGGCCATTCAAACCAGGTTAGAGCAGCAGTGAACAGAGTAGCCCTCCATGTCACACCATCACCTGAAAATATTCACCCAATGCTTCAGAAACTATTTGCTGGGCTATCCAGACATTTCTTTCATCACCAGTTTGAGATTGAAGGCTATAATGGACAAAACTTTATTACCAATAACTGGCTCAGCCTTTCCAGTATTTATACAACTGTGCTTGCATGCCTTAATTTATGAAGTATCTCAAATACTATAGAATTTCTTGGGGATGTCTCATTTTAATAGAGCCATTAATTCAATGCTTGGAGGATGTATAGAAATTGATGGTCAGTTCCTGTCCTTCATTTTAAGCAGAGATGGAGCCAATTCAGAGCCTCCACTGAAACTCTCTCAAACTTTGAGGAAAATTCAAGCTGCATTCGCAAGTATCAAAGGCCTGGGGTTTTTTTTGCATTTATTTATGTATTTACTTATTTATTCTATTTGAAGCAAGACTTAGTCTCCTATTGTCCCTGTCTGTCTTCAAGCAGGTTGTCTCTGCCCTCATAATGGTTCTTATTTATCTAGGAGAAACCAGAGGACCCCTATGTCCCCTAAAGTCCCTCTGCCAAAAACACTGATGATTATTCCTACACATCACTTTTTACTTCATTCTGAATGGAAATAGATGTTGAAAAACTCCACAGGAAGAAAGGCTGCCACAGCCACAGCAGTGCCTAACTTGAGACATCACTGCGCTCTGCCTCCCCTACAGATGCATCTGAGACACTAGACAGAACAAGCCCAAAACTTCAGAAGACTTTAAATATTTAAGCATGGCCTACCTAAGCACTGAAATCAAATGCAAAGTTTTGCATTTTGAATCTTTGTAGATTTTATACCTCAGTTTTCTTTGTTAGAAATCATTTCCCTCACTGACAGTGGCGATGGGAATATGCTTTCAATGCAGGGAGGCACACAAGTGTGTTAGTAGTAGGTGCCATACAAGTACTACTGATTCAAAGCCAATTCCACATTATTCCCAAAATTTTATGTCTTCATTTAGAAGTTGGTTTAAATGAATATCTCACTATTTACAAGGCTTTGCAACTGCACCATTATGCACATAGTGCCCAGACAACAGTCCAATCTGCTCTACAAAAATCTGTATAATATTTCTTCTGCTTTTTAAGAAGTACTTTCTGTATTTTTAAATTTCATTTTAGCTTGGTTTATGACCTGTTTTCACACATTCCTCCTGTATTCCATTGTGAGGGCTCTTGAAGAAATCTGCGGGAAAGAGGTACTTGCAGTGTCTGTACAATGATGTGCAGAGGGACCAAAACTACAAAACATCTGGTTATACTGTACAGACAGGGGAACCATGGAGGCAAGTTTGCCAGTAGCAGAATGTTAGTCTTGAATAAATTAGAAGGGAGAGATCATTCACAGACTCTTTTCTAGCAAAATTATATGAATATCAGATTAACATGGGACAAGAGCCCAGTGAGAATAGAACCCTTATGATTCAAAATGCAGAAATATCAGAGGCAACATGTCACAGAAATAAGGAACAGCAAGGATAAGGATGTTATGATTCTCTTTTTTTCTTTTTTATTGCAGTCACAGAAGACGAAGTGCCTTATCAAGGCATATGCTTTAAGGGGCCAATTTTGCATCTAATGAAGTCAATGGAAAAAAACATTGAGTTCAATGATGCAACATAATGTCCTTAATGAAAAAAGTAATCTCATGTTAGGACCCACTTTTGAACCCATTTATGTTGATGGAAATCTTTCTTTTGATTTCAAAAGCAGCAGATTAAAATACCAAGTATTCAAAATGACAGATATCTAGAAGCCCTCTTTACAAGTGCATCCCATCTATTCAAAGTTTAGATTAAGCTATGGAGAGACTAGTTCATGATCCTACAGATATGGTCAGACTGCCCATCTGTCTAAAAATTGTCCTGGCAGGACAACTGTACCTGAATATCTTTATGTTTAACTCTTTGTGCCAATAAAACTCTCTCTGACATTTATGGACCCTGCCATTTTGACTTACTGTATGCTTATGCTAAAATTCCGAGGAAGAGGCATAATTTTTTCTCTCCCTATATACCCTGTCTCAATAAGGAACAATTCATTTTACTCAGACTTTTCTTTTTTAATATCACTGTAGCCATGAGACCAGGCAGAGAAAATATCAACCCAAATGTTTAAGGCAGGAGAGGTTGGCAGTGGGGGGAGGATATGGGAGGAAGAAGATTATGAAGGGAAACCACTGTGGCTGGCCCTTTTTTAAGCAAAAGCAACTGCAGGGAACGTGACTCTCCTAAGTCCAAAATTCAGAAATCACAATTTGGGGAATAAAGGGATCAGTACTTCTGCTGTCAGGGTAAAATTTACCTCAGAAAAAAGAACCAAGAAGTTCTGGTGGATGCAAGAGCCAGGTAAAACTTGTTTTACTCCTGAACTAGACAAACCTTTAAATCAAAAAAGGCAAATTCATGTTGACAGGTACGAATTTTCTCAAAAGCAACAGGAATAACACGTGACTTGCCCTTGGTGAAGCCATGCGTGCTGCCAGAATCACCTCCTCGTCCTCCGTGTACCTTAGCATAGCTTCTAGGAGGATTCATTCCATGATCTTCCCAGGCAGAGGTGAAGCTGAGAGGTCAGTAGTTCCCAGGGTCCCCCTTTCTACCCTTTTTAAATATGGGTGCAATGTTTCCCTTTTTCCAGTCACCCGGGACTTCACCTGACTGCCATCACTTTTCAAATATCATGGAGAGTGCCTTGGCAACTACATCAACCAGTTCCCTCAGGACTCCGGGATGCCTCTCGTCAGGAACCCACAGACTTCTATATGCTCAGGTTCCTCAGATGGTCACAAACCTGATCTTCTGTTACAGTGGGAGGGACTTGTTCCCCCAATCCCTACCTTGTGGTCCATCCACTCAAGAGATTTGGGGAGAGAGGTTGCCAGTGAAGACTGAGGCAAAAAAATTGTTGTGTACCTCAGCTTTCTCTTCGTCGGTTGTTACCAGTTTGCCAGTCTTGCTCATCAGGGGCGGTATGCTTTCTTTGACTCCTTTTCTGGCTGACATACCTGTAGAAGCCCTTATTATTATTCTTTTCTTCCCTTGCCATGTTCAGCTCCAACTGTGCTTTGGCCTTCCTTACACAACTGGACAGCATCCCTGTACTCTTCCTAGGATACCTGTCTCTGCTTCTACTGCCTCTGCATCTCTTTCTTGTCCTTTAGTTTGACCAGCAGGTCTTGACTCAGCCATGCCAGTCTCTTGCCATCCTTTTCTGATGTCTTACACCTGGGAATCAAGAGCTCTTGCACTCTATGGAAACTTAAAGATCTGCCAGCTCTGTTCTGCTCCGTTGCTCCTGAGAGCAGTTTCCCAGTGGGTCCTATTGACTAACTCCTTGAAGAGTTGGAATTTTGCTCTCCTAAAATTCAGGGTCCTGAGTTTACTCTTCACCTGACTCATATCCCTCAGGACTGAGAACAGCCCAGGCTGCTTCCAATCTTGACATCACTGATTACCTCACTTGAGTTGTGACAAACAGGTCCAGTAATGCATTCCCTCTGGTAGGGCTGTCTATTACCTGGCTTAAGAAGTTATCTCTGATGCTCTCTAGGAGTCTCCTGGTTTGCCTCCAGCTCACTGTGCTACCTTTCCAGCAGATGTCGGGATGGTTGAAGTCCCTCAGCAGGATGAGAGCCTGTGAGCTTGATGGCTCCTGTAGCTGGAGTAAGAAGGCTTTGTCAACAGGCCGCTCTTGATCGGGTGGCCTGTTGCAGACACGAACTACAAGGTTCCCTTTGTTGCCCTGGTCTCTTGTTCTTATCCACAGGCTTTCAACCTGCTCACGGCTATTCTTCAGAGATAGCTCTTCACACTTTATCCATTTCTTGATGTAGAGGACAATGTTTCCACCCCTCTTTCCTTGCCTGTTCTTTCTGAACAGCCTGTAACCATCAATAGCACCACTCCAGTCATGGGATTTGTCCCACCAGGTTTCAGTAATGGCAACTAGGTCATAGCCTTCTATCAGCATGGTGGTTTCCAGCTCCTCTTGTTTGTTGCCCTTGCTGCATGCATTGGCGTAGAGGCACTTCAGACGAGCTGTCAACCTTGCCACCTTCTTAGAGGAACACCCCTTAATTCCTTTTCAGTATTTCACTGGTGTATCTCTCTTGGCTCCTGTTACCTGTTTCATCTCTGTAAGACTTTGTGTACTGCAGCGTACCCAGCATGTCTCAGAGCAGTGGGCTGCAGGCCCTTGCTAGCATCCCATCCCTCTAGCCGTTGCCTGTTGTCCCACAGCTTGTCATGGGCAAACCTAATATTGGCCCCCTCTCCTCTCAAGCCTAATTTAAAGCTCTGTCAATAAGCCCCTCTAGCTTGTGAGCAAAGACACTCTTCCCCTTTCGGACAGGTGAACCACATCTAACGCCAGCAAGCCTGGCACCATGTAGGCCATCCCATTACCAAAAAATCCCAAAGTTATGGCTATGACACCAGCCACAGAGTCTTGTATTAATAGACTGGCCTCATCTGTTTCTTCCAGTGTTGCTGCCCACAACTGGGAGGAGAGAGGAAAAAATAATCTGTGCTCCAGATACCCTTACGAACCATCCCAAAGCCCTGAAGTCTCTTTTGATCCCCCTGGAACTACAAGTTGCGGCTTCATCCCCACCCACATGGAAGAGCAGCAATGGGTAATAGCCCAAGGGCCGTACCAGACTAGGAATTTTCTTAGTGGTGTCCTTTACTTGGGCCCCAGGGAAAGCAAGTAGGAGAGCAACACAGCTTCTGTTGTAGAAGACAGCAGAAAGAAGAATGAGAGCACTCCTTCCACATAACCCCCCCAAGCTGTTGACACTGAAATTGGAATGGAGAATCTGAATTTTAATTGTGAAGCTCTGTTTCCTGGATTAATAAGGAGCAGACTTCCCACCGGCATTTGGGTCCTTCAGCAAAATGAGAAGACCACCCCAGGATATGACTCAACCTGGCCTACACCACTTACAACCCTGAGCTACCCTACGTGTGTGTACAGTTAAGTTTTCTATGCTTTTCTTTTTAGATGGGAAATTTGGGGGCAGGGACTATCTTCTTCCATGTATTTGTACAACTACATAGCACTAAAGAGACCCATTTAACATTAGGGCAGAGTATTCATCCTTTGATGCATATTTAATGCATCAGTTATACATCAATGTTAGATCAGTATATAAACACACATATGCTCTTGGACAAAAGCATCCATGCATCAAAACTCTGCATCCATACTTAAATGTATTTAATTAAGAGAGTAACCCATTACCACTAATTATGGTTTATATTTTCATAATACTGTTTTATGGTTATTACCTATTCCCTTCAGTTCTATCTATCTATATGCCTTACATGCTATGACATTATCTAAAGAGCTCTTTGTTTCACACAAACCAGAAATCACTACTTAGGCTGATCTCAAATCTTTGACACTGCCCATTCTGCATTATCTGGGATGCAAACTGACTTCATCTTCTCCCACTTCTCCTTGAAGATAATAATCTGATCAGGAATTTCACATACAATTTCACACTTTGTGAAACATTTACATGCACGTGCGCCCATTTGACAGGAGGCTATTCCAGTACTTTCATGGACACTCTGTGACAGCAAACACTATGGGGAGAGAAAACGTGGTACAAAGATACAACCAACATTTCAAGCATCATATTAATACCTGCTAAAAACACTAAAACTATGCATTCATACAGGAAAAATAGCTCAAAAGAGAGAAATAATACAGCCTGTACAGTTATAGACAAAAAATATCAGGAAAAGGAAGTTTTGAAATGGAAGCTAAATGCTGAAGAACGTTGATTTGACATCTTTTGGGGTCTTCTGAAAACCTTTTATTCAAAGAAGATCTACCACTCTGGGCTATGTTAGCCCAGAATTCATGAATTCTTTTAAAAACATTTTCTTTTTTATTTTATTTAACTATAAGTATTTATACTGATTAGAAAGACTGAGGCAGAGAACAGGTTTTCTTGTAGCTTATAATAGCACCTCCAATAAGAAGTGGTATTGCTAAATAACTACAAAATTTTTTATAAAGAGGATAGAGCTTTTAGGCTAACACCTATTAAACTACATTTACTAATGCTTTTCGGAAAGATTTTTCCCTCTTTGCAATTCTAATTCTTTTTCCCTTCCAATTGCATTTCTTCGCATCTGGCTCTGTATCCACCGAGGAAAGCAGCACAATTTCACAGTAAAAAAAACAAAGGAGAGAGGTTAGTTTTGACCTCATTTTTCACGGCCTTGTGAGTTTTAAAGCCACTACCTTTTGTGAAGATGTTTTTGGATTTGCAGTGGTTTGCAAGACACCTGCCTCCCCTCCTCCCAGTGGTCTGCCTTGGGAAGCCAGGGCAGGATGTGTGGGGTGAAGAACCTTCTTAAGGCACAGGCATGACAGGCTCCTGCTGTTTGCACACAGCAATGTGGTGCAGTCCACAGGCAGCCCAGATACAAACCACAGCCCTTAGTTGATTTTCCTGAGTGCTGCCAGTGGTGCAGTGCCAGCAGCGAAGGCTACAACTGTGGCTTGGCATCAGAATAGCAAGGCACAAGTTCCTTGGGCATGCCACAAGAAGCAAAGCTGCCTCCATGGAGACCCACCAGGTCTCACAGTTTTTTGACGTATGACACACAGCTTTAACCAGGGTGGTCACTCTGAAAAATATATAATTTTCCCCAGTCCATACCACCCTGTACCCTTTCACATCAGGCACAGAGGAAACAGGGTAGGATCTCAGCTGTCAGCTCAACAGTGCAGAAACACCACAGCAAAAAAACCCCACAGAGCTATAAACTTTTTTGGTTTAGTAGGATTTGAAGCCCTCATCTTCTGATGAAAAACTGTCATCATGAACCACTGGAAGATTTTTTAAGGACTCCAACCAACCCACACAGACTTGAGCAACAATGGCAAAAATAATTTAAAAATATTAAAACAGATCAAATATACCTCAGTACGCAGAAATAATAATGGTAATTTTTGAGCGACAAGTAAAGCAATGCATGTTAGCATATGTTTGAAAGTAGGCAGGAAAAAAATCCACATGTAATTCAAGTTGTTCTGCTCTATGGTTGTAATGAGCGTAGAGGTAAAGATGACTCTTTCCACTGCAGCTCAGTCTAACACATGCTCAGCCTGACCCTCTCATCTTCTCACTGGTAAAATAAATAGTAGAGAAAAAAAGTTCAAGGGAAGAAAAAAAAAAAAAAAAAGGGTAGACAAAGACACTAAGAAAGAAAAGAAGAACTATTGAAAGCCTGTGCAGACAAGTATGAATCAATTATTCTAAAAAGCAGATGTAAAATGAAGCTGCTTAAACATATAAGGCACTTCTACATTGTATTCAAATAATGCTGAAATTATAGAGCTGTCATTTGCAGACCTGTCGAGGGTGCCTTTCTTACCACATTATGATTTAGCATTTCTCTTGGAAGGTTGTAGCAATTTTGACATTAGAGTCATTGGACAGAAAAACCATAAAATGTACACAAAGCACCACCTCTCCTTTTGTGGTCTTAAAAAGAGCTCTGAGAACTGATTTTGCGGCTAAAAAAAAAAAAAGAAAAAAAGGATGACCTGAAGGGAAAGTATTTGTAAAAGTGCAGAAATGCTAGTCTCAAGAGAGAGAGCATGCACGTCTGTACAACAAATGTAACTGTGAAGATTTAAATAATTTGATAGCACATAACCTAATCTGACATGGCAGCAGGTTATTTTACAAATTGTGAAGGGCTCTGCCCACCAGTGTCATAATAAGAGCCTTCTTGAAAGGCAACTCAAAGATATGGACTTTTCTGGAGACAAACACCCAGGTGATAGAAATGGAGCTTGAGAGAGCAAAGTAACTCCTGACAACTCACTCTCTGGGCTGCTCAGCTCCGGCTGAGGCAGCATGTACTGCATTTATACCCGGGATCCCCGTACAACTGATGGGCAGATCAAACCTAACACTAGCAGTTCGGAGGTGCATACGGCATGTTTTCATAATTATTTAACAGATAGTGCTGGACACTGGTCAGTAGGGTCCTGTCCCAGATGCGGGTGGACGGGGAAGGGCAGCGGATCTCCTCAGGGAGGGGACGGCACCGCTCCACTCTGTCCTGTGGTTGTAGGGCTCCTGCCCAGCTACAGTGTGCAGCTTCGGGAGCTGGCTTGTGGATAAAAGTGGCTCTGTCAGGGGGCCTGAATTGCTCAGAGGTAATTGCTGGCCCTCGCAGGTCCAATTAGTAGTTACACTCTCCCCAAGACAGCCCACGGGACCAATCCTTTTTTGCAAACACATATATCAAAACTTTCATTGCATCTGGTATCAGGTGTACAAGCTTCGCTGTTGTTTTTCAGCAGATCAAAGGTATATCAGGAAGAATGAACGCTGAACCAGCTCTGGACATGAACGGATATATGCATACATGCATACCACTTGTCCTGGTTTGAGGCGACACCACTGAAAGATATGAACTGCAAAATGCTGATGAACTAGAACCAAATGCAATATATTTAACGGGGTATTTTCAATCACTTTCTCAGATTGTTATAATTTGATGAGATAATCCTAACCATTTAGCTCTAATAAACTCACAGATCATGAACAATGGCTGCATTAAATCTATTGTCACTAGCAGTAACACAAGGAGCAAAGGCTCACCGGCTTTTCTCAGAGCATTTGATTTTATTCACTCAGTCTCTCCTTCCACATCAACTGCCATCTGGACAAAATTCAGAAACCATGACACCTGCTTGAAGAATAAGATGCTGATCAGATGGAATGGGCTGGGACTTTATCTTGAGAGCTGAAATGTGAATTGTTGGTAACACAATCGCTTAAAAGGTTTGTAAATTATGTGCCTTCAGCTCAGCATATGGCTCATGTGAAATATGGACTTGTGAACTTTTCACAAAACTTGAGCTCAGATGATATAGTGGTGGCTGTTTTATAAACACATGTGATAAATAAGTACAACTTTACATGTATACACACAAGAGAGGTGTCAATGGCTTTCAGCACCCTTTTAAATAATGATACTATTTTACGTTTGCTTAGCAGCATACAAATATTTATTTCACCCAAAATATCCACACAGACCTCACAGTACTGCTGGAAAAGCCAGTCAAGAAAACCTGGGGCCTTCTTCCTATACTGTCCTGGTGTGGAAACCAGCCCCTGTTACCATTCCATCTAAGCAAGGGGTACAGAAGAAGGTCCTCCTTTGGCTGGATGCGACAGGGCCCCTCAGCCTCTTCTCCCCTGGCAGAGCTGTGATTTCTGTAAGGATGAGTACAGTCAACACAAAAACTCTTCTCTCCTGGCAGATGTGACTCTATCTCAGGAGGCTTGGGAGTCAGCAATGAAACCCACCTGAGCAACCCTGCCCTCTGCAGACCAGAGAAACTCGTGATATCTATACACTAATGAATTTGTAGAAGTGTAAATATCAGTTTGCACACACAAATCTGGACGCTGCAAATGTTTCAAGCCCTCTTCTGTTGATTCTCTAGGATACACGTCTGTGTAGGTTTCTCACGTGTCATGAGGGCATTTCTGAGTACTGATAGTCAAGAACTGAATCTGAAGAAACATGGCTTCTTATTACCCTCACTGACTCCAGCTAGTGCTGCTGAGACATTAATGAATTTCTTTTCATTTCTTTCCCAATTTTGAAAAATGAAAATAAAAAACACCAAAAAAATCCAAAACTGTTCAGGACTTTTTTGGGGGGATGATACAGATTTTAAAAAATTAGTTCCCCACTCTAATGCCAAGTTATAATGCTTTATAACATCCAGCTTTTCTGTGCTAAATGGTCTTCCGTAGCCTCATCCTTCTGCCTGCCTACAAGAAATAGTGACAAATTACAGCTTGGGGGGGGGGGGAGACTGAAGAAAGAAATATTCCATTTTTAATTGCCTTTTCATTTTCTTTTTATAGCCATGCTTAAACTGTGAGTTATCAGAAGCTGTTCAAAGTCTTTTTCTTTTACCATTTTAAAATATATTCCTCCTAAAGCCAGATGAAAAATACGGTTAATGGGGTTTTGTGACTCCCACAAAGTCCCCTACAAATTAAGGGACTTTGAAAAAATGTCAGCTGCCCAGTTCCCAAGAAAGAAAAATTAAACAATAAAGGCTTATCGACTTGTTCCTGAGAAGATAAAGCACTTATGAATGAGACCCTCTCATATTCTCTGGTTTGTGATCAGAGTCTGCAATTTCCCAGATTCACAGAAAATATTCTGATTAGCAAAAAAAAAAAACACTCTGATGAAATTAGTTTTAAGATTTTATAACTGAATCCTGTCCTCCCTTCAACCTGTTTTCATACAATGTGTTTTCTCATTCAGTCATGCTGCTGTCACTACCAATTATAACCAGTGCCATAAAAACATCACATTCATGCAGATCAGCTGATTGTGCCAAGTTCAAGAAAGGACAGCAGGATAGAGATGACAGCAGCTTCTACTGGCTCTGCTCCAAAGTCGCTTCAGGCTTGTTGTTGTTTTTCTCTTCTGCAGACCCCCAGAATTTAACTTTCTTAGAAATATTAATGCCATCCTTCTCTCTAAGAGGGCCTGACCCCCAATCAACTGACACCATTGAGGGTATTTCTATTGAATTCAACAGGTCATCTATGGAGCTCTTCATCTTTCATATCTTCCTCTTTTACCCTATGTTGGGTCTCTCTGCCATCTGTCAGCCTGAGTGAAAGCCTTAAACAGCAAACTCCAGTCCCCCATCAAGTATTCAATATAAACGCACCACATACAGATAAACTGTAGGATAATGGCCGCCATCTTTGCTGTGCATATGGCTTCTACATGGTCTAAAAGACCTTAGAGCAAAGGGGGGAAAAGTCTCCTATGGAAAACTCCTGATTTTAAATTTTCTGACTTGTGGAGTCCTGCCCTGTGCCATCTAGAGAAAAGGAGATAAAATAAAAGGAAAGGGAGGACTCATACTACCTCTTTCTCGTCCAAGCACAGTAAACAAGGTATCTTTCTAGAATCTTGTCAGATTACGACTGAAAGCCCAGGTGGATTTACTGACTTCATTTCTTTGGAAATTGAAAACTGTTTCACCTGGAACTTAATTATAACAGTAGCTAGCGAACTATATTAATCAGAATTGAAAATTGGTTTAAAATGTTTTACTTTAACTAATGCCGTTAGCAAGAATAAGCTGAAGAAACCAGTGTTTCACTTCTTCGTGCACCACACAAAGGAAAATGAGATTTTAAAAATATCTTTCTTATTCCCTTTCCCTCTGTCACTCCATTTTCCTGACATTAGAAATGTGAGGGCAATTTCATCAACACCACCACAGTGGCCAGCTGCAGAAAGGAGTCTCATTCACTTCTCCATATAAGCAGCAGCAAAACTTGGCCTAAAATACCCACTGCAGGGTTTAAAAAAAATCCTACACCACAATTAAAGACAAATAAACCATTTTTATCCTACTCATTTTAATATTTAAAAAAAATACAAATAAATATAATATGAAGACAGTTGAACAGGGTATTCAACCATCCTTCAGGCTTCTAACCTGCCCAGAGTTGTATATTTTTAGCATTCAGGTGATTTGGCTAACTAAGCAGGGACAGCACTAATTGCTGCGGGAGGCTGATGTGGAAGAAAATACTCACATTCTTCCTTTAACGCGGCACAGTCTGCCATGACTCTGCAGAGTGACACAGCGAACTCAGAATAGCAACCGAACCAAGTGAGTCTTCCTAATGCCAGACAGGGATCATAGAAAATGATGGAGTGTCTCTGAATTAAAGACAAAAAGCTAAAACTATGTGAAGTCTGGAAAGCCAGCTCGTGCCGAAGGAATATTTGCTTTGATTTAATTGATGATAAAAGAAAACCCAGGAGAAGGGTGAGTTTGGATGACATTCAAGTGCGTGTCCTGTGTTAGGAGGAGGGTAGAGATACCATCTGCTTACATTACCCTTCATTGCTACAACCACAATGGATAAGTACAACTACGAAAAGAGCCTTTGCTGCACAAGAAGAGACCACGGGCAGCAAAGTCAAAGATTTGCTGTTTCATCAACTGCTGGCCTCTCTGCTAAGGTGCCTCCTCTGGAGCCGCTGGTGGAAAGCAAAACCAACAGCAGTGAGGAACAACAGGAGGAAACTACCTGCTCCCTTAGGGGTGAATTTTCCCCGTGCTCATTCTCTTCCTCATAAGAGAGAAATACCAAAGTGGTGCAGTTATATTTCCCTTGCTCCAGCAAAAGTGACTCTGGACCCTTTGGTCTGTTACTTGCATGTTTAAAGGGATGCATAAGAATTCTGAAAAATGAAGGTGTGTTTTTGTCAACGGTGGTATAAACAAATGAGGAAGCAGAGAAGACATTTTCCTAGCTCCAAGAAAAGAAAATCCTTTGTCTCTTGAAACAAAACCAGATTTAAAAAACAGTCAGGCTTTCCTCATCTCATAAACCACCTGATCACCACACCTCTTTCTCACCAGTATGAATGAGCTGCAGGAGGCATACAATCACTTTCCTGGTCAAATGCTAAAGAGGCATTGTATATAAAATGCACAGACAAGCAGAATAGGTTTACATAATGTTAATATAGATAAATGACATGTACAACATATCTAGCTGCAATTTAATTAGATTAATTAGATCAATATAATTAGCAGTGCTATATTACACTATCAAGACTTAGCCTTGCAAAGAACACTGCTAAAAATGGTTTACAGTCTTAAAGCATTGTAACAGCGCATGCAGTATCCATGCTATCACGCATCAATATCACCACTAACACACTATTAATACTGGGAGTTTATAGGACACTCAGGAGACACATAAAACACTACCCTTGCAGAGGAAAATTTTGATAATGGAGCCTGCGAAATTATTTCAACTGTTGAAAAGAGCTCACTTGAACTTAATTCCAAGCAACAGTATGGTCATGATTTTATAGCAAGTTAATTTAACCCATTGAGGCAGGAGCAGATATAATGAACAAAACAGATTGAGGTAGCATGACTTACCAATGAGCATTTTGCTGAGAGTTCTCCGTAAGTTTTGTACACATAATAAATCACAAGTGGCTGTTTAACTATTGCATCATCTACTTGGACATAGGCTAGATGTCACACTTAGTGAAATCCCATATGGTTGTTATTGTTTCTAATAGTGCTTTTGCATTAAACAGGGCTGTGGGATTGTGCTTGAACATCTAAACCTCCATAGTGGTAGAAAAACATTAATTTACATCTGCTAGTATGCTCAGTACACTTGGGCTCATAACTTACCAAAGAAAGTATGAATGTGTAACATCTCAAATCAACTCCTGTGACTTTCTGTATGCTGGGAAACACAACCCTTGCAAGGAGAAAAGAAAAAAAACCAGAAATTCCAGCTCATTCAAAATAACAACAGACACTAAAATTCAGCAAAACAAAACGACAAATTTACCAGAATTCATGTTTATGGATTTCTCCCATTAAGCAGAGAAGCTAATCATAACTAGTCCACATCATGTTTACACCAAAATCTACTAAGAAAAAAAACATAAACGACTTAGACTAGTAAAGGGCTTTTCCTCTTTGCATTTAGACACATGTAAGAATACACCTGTTCATGGAAGGGATGTAGAAACAGCCCTGGAGTCTGCTATCTGTGCACAAGATGCCAGAATGCATAATTTCATTCTGTAGCCTTTGCCGGTGAGAGATGGCTCAAACTGTATTTCCATTTGACCGTGGAGTATCGAGGAAATAAAATCAACCCATTTCATAAAGAAGACCAGATGGTGCAGTTGCTACCACCCTCATCTCCCTAGAAGATTGAAGAATCTCAGGGAAAAATAGCCTTATTTCAACCAGTGTACCTTGACTGGCCAAAAGAATTAGATACCAGCCATCCTCAAGCTCATTAAAAGAGCAAGCACAGAAAGTTTAGATGTGGCTCAGATTTTCTTAAGAACAGATGCAGTTAAAATGTATGTATCTCCCTATAACTTTCAAAGGAAGTCATCCCATTTTCCATAGTTTGTGGGTTCTACTGTTCATTATTATCAATACATTATGGTTTACACTAGTGGTACTCCAAGTCATCTGTCCTTGATCATACTTTTTATTTCAAGAAAAAGTTAAATACAATGTGAATAGCCCTTCTGCCTCTCTGTTGGGAATATACATTAATGCTTAACTGATAAAAACAGCATCATTCTGGCTTTATCTGTCTTCAGAACCGTATTGGATATGAACTACCTGATTTTGACTTTGGTTAATTTTACAACCTTATTACCTACAATCTAGTCTTCACTAGATTTACACTACCAGATAAATAGAATAAGGCACAGAAGACTGAAATAAAGTGTCTTGTGTCTGAAAATAATCACCTATATTATGGAAATTGTGAAAGCTGAGAACGAACATTATAGCTTTCCAGCTTTTTTTATGTGGTGCTGATTTTACCTTCTGTGGATAGAAAACTCTTTGCTTGCTCATTTTCTGTGTGATATATTCAGAAGAAAGTAGTACTATTTTCATGTTTGAGCTCAATTAGTAAAAAACAAGTAGGTAGTCCACCTGATATTAAATTAAAAACTTGTGAGCAGAAACCATTTGTGTCAATTTTCCATTTTGTCACTCTCCTTTTCAAATAGCTCATTTAGGATACTTCGTCACAAACTAGTGTTTTATGGTATGTATATTTTATGACAGCTAAATGACAAATTTGTCTGAAACGAAGCTGTTCTTTGAAGAGTTAATTATAACCTGTGTAAAGTATTAAAGAAAAACAATATATATTTGGAATGAGTCACTATCGAGTCTTATTCCAAACAGAGCAAACCTATTCTAAAAATTAAAGCTCCACTTTTAACTCAGTTTTTGCTAAAATAATCTAATTTGAGAATTAATTAGTAGAAAAAGAATACTTTGTCAATATATCTGTGCAACAATCCTTTTCTAATGTAACATCATGTAATCTGCTTGTATGATGTTCAGCTGAAAATTTCACATTTAGTGTTGTTTGACAGCAAAACAATGGGCCAGCCTGGTCTAATTGCTGAACACCTTGACATATGTGATATTTGGACTTCGAAAAGCATCAAATTTTGGGTATCTGTTCCAATCTTTCATGCTCTTTCAAATAATTAGACAGGGATCTAAGAATTTACTCTGAGAATTGCTCAAGGAGTAAATAAAGAAAAATGCACTACATTTTCCAGTCATCTCCAGAACTAGGGCTTTTTTTTTTTTCCCCTCAGGTAGCTACCAGTAATTTCAGCATACAGGTTTCGTGATTATAATTTCTTACTATATATAACTTGTACTACAGCAATACTATCTCAGTTCTGCAGCTACAGCCATCCAAAGTATAATAAACTAGAATTTTAATATGAAATAACTATAAATGTTTTGAAGTTGACCCACCTTTTTCTAACAGTGGTTACAAAGCCTAAGAAACAAAATTCAAATATTCCATTTGTACAAAGTAAGGGAAAAGATTAAAATAATAAAGAAAAAATATAGTGTTAAGAGACAAAGATCCTTAAATAGAGAAGCAAAAAAGACAAGGTTTATCATATTCGTTTGTTTTGTAGTTACAAAACAAGTTTGAAGAAAAATAAGGACATGCATAAAGCAATTCACGTTCTACTCAGGGAAGTGAGGTTTTTAGTTATATGTGGATGTTTCACATATGATTATCTCTAGATAGCTAGCAGAATCCCATCTCATCTGATCATACTTTGGTAAGGTAGGCTCTGCAACTGCCTGTTCATTTTAATAAAACAGGTTTTACCACTGTAACTGCAAAGAAGGCAGAGGTAATGTAAAACCAATCCATTGTTTGTAGGATTATAGGCAGATTATGACCAGGATTACAGGAGCAAATCAATATGTCATCTGCATACAATGAATGCAAATTTATGGAGTTTCCAGTTTTCATTTCTCGAAGCAATTCTTAGTTGCTGAAAAATAAGGCTAAAGGTTCAATTACAATTGCAAAAAGAAAAGAGGATAATGGACAGCCTTGTCTAGCTCCCTGGTGTCATTTTAAAAAGGGCGAGTTTAAATTGCTAGTATGTACAGACCTGGTCAGGATATTACACAATATTTTTAATCCAATTTTTATGAAGGTCTTCCTAAAGTGAAGAGTGTGAGGGTTTGGGGTTTTTTTGGTTTCTTTTCTGTTTGTTTTTTTTTTTTTTTAAGAACAGTCAACAAGTATTTCCATTTTAATGAGTCCAAAGATTTTCCCAGTCAGTTGAATGAGCAAACCTATATTATCAAACTCTCATTGTGAATAAACACAAAACTCCAAATCATTCTTAGTGAACCACAGTGGAAATAATCCAGACTGATCTATGTGGAAATCATTTGCAATGAGCTGAAGAAGAATCTCAGCAAGCCTCTGCTCCCCTTTAAACCTTCACCTAAGGCTTACTAGAGACTTGGGTGCCTGTGTGTGCGCTTTGCACTCAGGAGTGTATTTCAGCACTGGTAAATAAATGTAGTCTGATGTTTAAGACCAATATCCAATGCTGCAGACAGATAGGAAAACCAGTTTGTTGGGATTGTTGAGTTGTAACAGACTTTTTTGATTCAAATGTTCGGTTAAACACTTCCAATAACAGTTCGGTTTTGTATGTATGATTTCTCTCTGAATGTTTACTGGCAGCTCATCTAAGCATGTTACTTTCTCCACTGTTAGGCTTTAACAGCATTTATTATTTCTTATTAAGTCTAAGGTTACACTTTGATCTGGTGAAAGTTTCAATAAAGTGCTTTTGTTTACAAACTTTATCTCCAGTTTAAAGCAACTTGGAAGATTAGAGTGTCTGACACTTCTCTTTGAAAGTGTTATTTATGATTTCTAGATCATATGTCAAAGTTTGAGCCTTTAGTTTTAATAATTGACGCAGTTTGGGATACTTCATCTTATTCTTTACACAGAACATGTGCCAGCACTTTCTCATTTGTATTCTCACTGGTTTACTTTCTATGAAAGCTTTTCTGCAGCCATGGCATGTTGCTGTTTGTTCACTTTTTGTCAGCTAATTCAGTTGAGGTTTTTTTACTACACATATTAGTATTCATTGATTTTTGTCATTTTAAAACTATTATTCAAAATTACTATTGTTGTATCTCTCCTTTTTTGAGGTCTGCACCATTGTTAATTGTGGTTTTTAACGATTCCCATCTTGGATTTTATAGCATATTATTACCATCACAGAATCAAGTTTCAAATTAATATTTTGGTCTGAAGAAAAGCAGTCCTTTTCTTTTTTCAAGAAGTGTTTGATTTGTTCATGCAGCTTCTTGCTTGTGATGACTATAAAATGAAATTTTTCTGCTACTTTTACAGTGGGAAAACTACCCCAAATGTCTTGCTTTAGTCTTAAAGTCTGTGAGACAGGGATGAGACAGAAGATTTGCTTGGCCCTTGGTGGCAAAGATTTTATATAGAGAAGAATCTATGTCCATCTCCAAGGTACATACTCTTAAGGTCTATCATCTACAGCATCTCACCACAGTGGGCACAGGACTATCTTTCAAATGCTGTGAATTTCAGGCTGGTTTGGAAGAATGAAGTGTAAGGAGAAAAGTCGAAAATTTGTGTGTAACACTTGTGTGACATTTTTACTTTGGTATCCTTTTTTCTAAGAGACAGATTGCAGTGTATTGATCGACTTTCCATGTGTTGTTCATAGTTGGCCCAAGACAAAAAGAACTGAAGTGCTGTAAGCTGGAGACAGCTAACAGACAGATCACTGAAATTAGTCCATCACTCAAGGCAAATGAGGACACAGTTGTTACTAGCCCAAAAAGACGACCTTCCTCAACATTGCCACCTGTGTACCTATGACTGATGGCACTCCTAGCTGAAGCTTGGGTCTGTGCAACATGCTGGCAACCAGTGGGGAAAAGCCCTTAACAAAAGGTGAGTTCTTTGAAGTATTGCCTTTCCCTGCCAACCTCACCTTGTCTTATCCACAAAAAGCTGGATCCTGCTTCTTTTCAACCATGTATTTATTTCTCACAGGCACTGGGACATCTGGGCAATAATATTGACTGCCTCTGCAAAAGCAGACAGGCAGCTGTGCATGCATGTTGTCGATGATAGATCCCACAAAGATGTTGAAAAAGATAGAGTAGGGGATTGAAAACTACATATCCCACAAGGGAAGGTCTTCTGTTACCTGTCCAAGAGTAACATGTAGACCCAGCTCAGAGCTGCTGAGCTACACTCACAGGTCCTGTAAGTGAATCAGCTGCACCCAAGAGACTGGTGGTGTCGAAGGCTGTTGATGGATCAAGCAACAGAAATGTACATGTCTTCCCTTGCTCAGTGGCTGTAAGAGGTTCACCCACCAGGATCACTAGAGCTGTCTCCACGCTGTACTCCAGACTGATACCTGATTATGAGAGCATTGGATTTTGGCAGCTGGAGTTCTAGACACTTCTTTTCCAATATTTTTGTTAGACATAAGAGTTTAGATATCTGAAGTATTCATGTTTCACAAACTTGTTGAGGTGAAGATAGATGGCAGAGAGAGGCCTAAGAAGCTTTAAGCACCCTAGCTTTCAATCATTTCTCAGCTTAGCTGTAATATAAAAATCTATTATTTCAAACTTTAAATCTTCTGTTAGAATTTTAACTTTGAAATTGAAGGCTTCTTTCTCCCGAGAGATCTAATTTCTTTATGGATTGTTGGATTAAAATACAATCTTCCTGTTTGGCTCCTCCTTATTTTTATGATCCTTCCTTAAGCACAAGGTTCTTGGTCCTGTACAAGAAACAGAGAGAGAGAAAAAGAAAAAAAAATGTACTTCTCTGGTAGTCTTACATAGAGAATATTTTCCAGGACTACAGAAAAGAAAGGAAAGTGGGACAGCAATTTTGTTATGCACAATTGTTATTGCAAATAGAGAGAAATGGTGATGCATTTTTTGCAACAGTTGTGACACGTACAGTAGTAATTGCACAGTATTGTGGGAATTATCCAAAACTCTTGTAAAATATTTCCACATATTTCATGTATTAACTGTCCACACAACTTATATTACAACTACACACTGAGAATTGGCAAGTAAATTTAAAAACTTGAGCTAACCCATCCTGTCTATAGAGTATGAGAAAAATTGGTAAGATCTTGAATACCCTTAGGTTGGTAATCATATATTGATAACCTAAACTCAAATTTTAAATCAACAGACGTTCACACAGAATCTCTAATTAAATGCAAAGAAATGCTAAAGAACTGTAATTTATTTCTGCCATGCCAAGACACTACATATAGCTGATATATCTGCAGATGCAGTGGTAACCAAGGTACTGATACGCTGTTTACAAATACTAACAGGCAACCATGAGAGCACTGGGAGAATGCTAGATGTTCAATTAGCACAGGACAGGGTCTATACCCTACTTTTATTAATGTTAATATAACCGATTAAACCAGAGAGATCTTTCTAATAAATAGCTCTTGTTTGGGCAGGATATTAACTGAAGGAAAAATTATATGAAGGCTTAAGGTTAGGATTTGATTGAAGATTTTAGGCTACTGAATCTATTTAGTAATTAGATGAGGACTAAAGGGAACGTTTTATCTCAGAATGAATATGAGTTATTTGTTGGGACAAAGAGCCAAAGTCCCGGGTGTCATGCTTTCATCTACTTACAGCAAATGGAGGAAACTTGGCTTCTCAGCAGTGGTCAGTAATCAAATGTGAAAATTCAGTCAAGTTAGTATTTTCTCAATTACAAAGCTTTTTAATGTATTGTTTTAAAATAATTGAAAATAAGCATCAGTGGGAATAAAATTCTCATTTACAAAATGTTTCTGCAGCAAGAATGTCTAAACAAAAATACAACAAATAGCTCCATTCTTAACAGTCTCACTCTGTCTACTGTAAGTGCTGATGTAAATTACACCAGGGTTCAGAGCTACATCATTTTCCTTACTGTATTTTTCTGTTTTCATTCCAAGGGCAATTTCACATAGAAAGGGTGAAAAGAACCACCAGGAGGGGCCAAGTTTGCACAGGATGAGGTTTTCATTACATTAATTTTTCTCTTGGAGTAGATATGCATGGAAAGATTTTTAGAATTTGCTATGTAAAGAGAGGATTTCTTAATTCACTGTGTAATTCGGTTCTATCATTTCCAAATGCGTACCTACAAACATTTACACATGGAAACTCTGAAGAGGTTTGTTCAGTCAGTAGTATTATGTCCACTATCGCAATGTAACGAAAGAATGGCAGGAAGTGATACCATAAAATGTATGTAAAAATGACACAAAAGCAAAAGACATCCAACTTTACATCTCCTGAGCATGTGCGTGACGGCACAATCTATAGAAAGGGGAATGTTCTCTTCAGCTGAGGGATATCAGTGCTTTCCTAAATCATCATGTTTCTCCATTAGATTTGCTTTCCAGGGTTCACGTGATTGGATACTTATTTTTTCCTTTGAATGTCACTTTAAAAGAACAGAGAATCCATGCAAAATCTAATTCTGAATTTGTATTCAGAATTCAAAATGCATGAATTTGCATTTGTCTTTTATTAGAGCACAATTCTGAAGGATCAAAAGGACTTAGATTTTGGGGATGTTTATAAACAAAGAATGGAATGAACTTGTCTTCCAGCCGTAGTTTCTTGGGATCAGTCTCTTGAGTGAAATATTTAAGAATCTGATCCTTCACATTGATCCCTTCACATCCTGTTGATAAAACAGAAGATATAAAGCGGCATGATCTGCATATTTGCTACTAAAAGCATCCATCCTACTCTTAAGCTATGCAAAAACCAGTGCTATGGTAGAGCCAAAGCACAGGTTTGCCTAGGATTCTTGGACAACTTTTGGACAAGGAAGGCATCCAAGATTCTTCACAGATCTCCTAGTTCCAGTGGGGATGGGGTTAATTTTCACAAGGAGCTTGGACAGGACACACCCAGGTCCATCTGACCCAAACTAGATAAACTAGCCCAGGGAGAGGGTAGAAAATCCCCACTTGGGAGCAGGTTAGGCTTCAGGTTCCAGTTAGTGAGTGGTCGTACATTAATGGTGTTTTGTATATTCCTCTATCAGTATTATTGTTGTTGTTTTCCTCTTTCCTTCGCTGTTCTGTTAAACTGCCTTTATTACAACTCACAAGTTTTGCCTTTTTCTTCTGATTCTCCCCCTGTACCGATGCTGGCAGGGAGGGGGTGGGAGTGAGCGAAAAGACCTCCTGGTTCTTTGTTGCTGGCTGGGGCTAAACTCAACAGTGGACAAGCCTCACGGGGAACAGACTAAGGATACTAAGAAGAGGTTGTTTGTAACATTTCCACCTGAAATCTGGGAAGCATCAAATGGTGCTGTGCAAACTAAGCCAGAGACAGTCATGAAGGTAGGTTGAGATCTGCTATCTGATTTTTGTCTCAAGGACCCATAACTTGAACTGAAAGTTCCCAGAGCTTAGCTGTGCTGAAAAATCAGGCACAAGCTGACTGCATTTGGGCACTTAAAATGGATGCAGCCAAGAGGACAAGTTTTTTAAATTCAGCTGCTTAGGCAGAAAAAAATTCCAACCATGAAACTTGTGCATGAAGGCAATCTTAAGCCAAAAAAGAAACTAGAGAATCAAGCACAGCATGACTTCCGTCTGCATGGAAAAGAACTCTCCAGAAGGGCATGCAAAGGTTTTGGAATTGTTACTAAGTATTTTAAAAATCTGTTTATTAAGAAAATAAGAAACATCTCCATGATCTCCCCTTCTTCCCCTCACCCGACGCACACACACATCAAAATGGAATCTTAAAATTATTTTGTAAACTTCTCTCTTTTGGATATGGGGGTATGTGACTATTACAAACCTTCAACAAACATGCAGCTAAATCAATCAGTTAAAGACGTATTAAAGAAAAACAGCTCTAAGTGGACAGAACTGCTAATATCAGGCCACTGGGACAGAAAGTAGCACAATAGATTGATCAATTTAATGACTGACTAAAACTCAGTTCTAAAATAAGCTGCAGGACAAATAGGGGTAAAAATCCTTCCTGACTACATAGTCGTTTCTTTATGATCAATTCCTTCATCTGCATTGCATAGTGTTACACAAACTGGTTGAGATTAAAATCTTGAGGCACTGTTTTTTGGATTCATCTCAACTGGCAGCTTATACAAGGTTATTAATCAGATCTGATTCATAATTCTCAAAATGTCATAAAGAGGGCTGACATTAAAAAAAAATAATATGTATATCACGCAAACATCTTTCTGGGGATGACTCAGTCAGCTGTAGGTTGTGCCACAGCTCTGTTGCAGTGTGTACCACTGATTCTAACCAGACTTCTCTGAACCTGATTTTCTCTGGAAAACCTACAGATTTTTTTGCTTTCTTCCCCTCCTCAGAAGACCAAGAAGACACAAATGAACTGATCTCCCATAAATTAATCTGACCCTACTCATACCTTCAATGCACCACAGTAATAGAAAGCAGTAATTAAATCTGGATACAGTTGTTTTAAAAGTAGACATTAGTTACAAGCAACAACAACAACAAAATAGAACCAGGAATCTGGGACAGATCATTTTTGTTTTCATCAAGCATGAATCAGTCACCAAAGGACTGCAATGTCCTTCAGGACAAAAGGACCTTTTCTCATGATATTTCAGCTTCTGGACAAGATATTCTCTGAAGGGGATACAACAAATGCAGGGGAAAAAAATTCAGGGTGGAGATGCCATCCATGCTGAAGGCTTTTCCAGAATCCTGCGGGTTTGGTTTCATACATTAAACCTAGCTGTCAGACTAAATAGGGAAGGTAGGCATGTTATGTTAAGTCAGTTAAATTGGAACCTCAGGACATCAAAAAACTGAGCTGAAAACTGTAGAGCCTGACCTGGACAGCTAAAATATTCTACAAAGTAGAACATTCTTTAAAGACCTTCTCTGAAGGCAACAAAAACCCCTCTGGTTTAAGTCCTGAATGGAGCTCATTAAAAAGTGCTTCTCCGATCAGCATTTTCCAGGAAAACCAGTTGCCCTTTAGTGGCAATTCAAATACTGACAATTTTCTACCAAAATTCAGAACATGCTGTTGTAGAAATACTCCTATGCTGCCAAAAAAAAAAAAAAAAGAAAAAATGTAATTCAGACATTGTCTGCTCTCATTCTCTCCTGTTGGTCCTCTTTGCAGACAGCTTTCACCCTCAGAAAGTCATTGCAACCTTTCCTCTAGGACAATGCAAAGGTAATGCGCTGGAAAGCATCACACACTGTATGTTTTTGCTTTCAGTGCATCCATGAGAAATACTGAGTATCTGGGAAGTCTGTCCCTGAAAGAATGGAGACAAGAAAATATAAATCCACAACTCTCAAGAAGTCTTATTTCCAAATCAAAATACTTTGTTCTTCTGCCAAAACTATGTGTATATATATATATATATATAATATTATGTCCTTACAGCAAATTTTTTTTTTTTTAAATCTCCCTTAAAGAAATCTGAAAGGAAAAAAACCACAATCTTTAGCAAAACTAAAAATATGTGATGAAGTTAATTTAACTATACAATTACCAACATGCCTTATATTTCAGCTTTAAATAGTCACAATTTTGATTACAGCAAATATGGTTAATGTGAGTATAGGTATTTGTAGAAAAAGTATAGAGGTTCAACTAAGACTCATACAGAAAGGTTCATATATATTTCTTAAGAAAAAAATCCAGAAATCACAAAGGATATTTCAGAGTTGCCTTATATGAAAAAGTCATAGACATAATTTTGTTTCATTTTTCAGAACAAATTAAACTTCATAAAACAAAAAATCCATCTTCCACCTGTCTATTATATAGTGTCATGAAAGGTAGGAAATAAATGTTTTATCACTATCAACTTGAATATGCAGCTTACACCTTTCTTGCTCCATTTTAAGAATAGTCAAGAAGGGGGCAGAAAAAAAAAAAAAAGAAAGAAAAAAATATACCGAAAGTTGACTATCATGCTATATACTGAAAAGGTTAAAAGGCACATTTTGGGATCTTCTGGGTGAACATACTCTGAAGTTTTATTATATAATTCTAAAGCATATTTTAAATTTTGTTTTTCATGCTACAGCTTGTAACTCATCCAAATCCTGCTTATTTCAAAATGTTAAGACAATATTTTTAAGCATTTTCTAAATAGACGTAAAATCAAAAGGGTTTTGGTTCTAACTACAAGTATTTGTCAATCTATTTCAATTTCACAATTCTACTTAAGTTGCTTAAAAAATAACATGCAGTCCATAAATTATTTTGGTTTATTTAACTAACACTTTACATTGCCTTAATGAGGTAATTGCATCTACCCAAGGTCTTGCATCTGCCCAGTGTCACCAAATTCAGGACTATTTTTCTCCATTACTTCATACTGTAGTTGTCAAAGATGACCAGGATGGTTTTCCATCATGGAAATACAGACACAGTAGAGAGCACAAATCCATATGAACTGTAATGAGCAGTATGAACAATAAGGTTGTGATGCCTTGTCATGGGTCGTATTGCTCTTAGGAGAGTCACTTGAAACTTGTATTCTGCTTTTCCAGCTGAACAATAAAAAGAATACACATATATCACTACACCATTACAACAGCAAATTCTGTACATCCCCCTTAACATAGTATGTTACTCAATGTTATTATTGTAGTCAATATTATTATTCCTAACACTAATAATTTTTTTTTAAAAAAGGGTACCTATTTTCCTGAAGATGAATGTGGAAACTGAACAGTCAAAAACGTGGAGAGTATTGCCATTACAAGTGGCTGGAAATACTTCTTATGGAATATTTTTCAAAGGAAATTTCAAAAGTGTCCAAAGTAAGAGGCTTTGGAAACTTACATGGAGTGTTGCCAAAATTTTGTTTCAGAGAAAAACGAAGACAACAGTTCCAGCAATGAAGAAAAATGTACTGCTTGGATATTTTCCAAATGCATTATTTTGGAATTTTTTTGTGTGTTTCAGGCTTGTGTTTTTCAATAGATGAGCACCAAAAGGTAAAATAGTATTAAAAGGATGTGATTTTTCCAATGTGACAGACTTTGATTAATCAGAAATATTTTGATGTGTGTGGAAGACAGGATCTGAAATTTTTCACTGCAGATAAATTTAATGCTTGCATCTGTTACATTCTCTTTCCTTCACCGGCACCACTTCTGGTAGAGCAAAACTCAGGTTAAATGTATGCCACTGAACATCATCTTGCACAAGGTGATCTTCCTTTGTCTGGAAGCTTCATCAGCAAAGCCTTCTGTAAAACAACTTGAAGCAGGCCTTATGATGTTTAATAAATCGCCAAACAGGTGTATGTGTAGTTCAGTCTACAAAAACCTCAGTAGATCTTATTTTCCAGAGATTCAATTGCAGATCATGACACATTCTGGGAAAGGTTCTGTATAGGTAAAACACCTCCAACAAGGTACATCAAGTCTTTCACCCAGTAGTATTGCCAATGGCACAGAGTTTCTCAAATTATTTTGGTATAGTTGCAAATTGGAAAAACATTTATATACTTCAGTGAAGGAGCTTTCTGGGTACAAACTCAAAAGCTTCATTTTCTCCAGTGCATAAAAAGAAAATTGCAAGTCTACATTCAAATCACTAGGAAAAAAGAATAACATTATGAATAACTCCTGCACAGATTTTTGGCTAACATCAGTACTTTTGTCTAAGGACATTTTCTGTCTCATGCTGGATGCTCGCTGCTTCATAACGCTTGACAAGTTCTTGGTTCCTAAAAGCAACCATAGATGTTTTGTGGATTGCTTCTTTTAAGAGGGAGTTCTCAGGACCTCACCCTGGTATTCAGCATGCTTCTGCCTTCCCTCTCTAGTTTATTTTTATTTTTATACTTTTCCAACTCTGATAACTTTTTTTCATCTCCTCCCTCCCCTCGATCATAGGAGAGATTTACCATCTGTAAACTGGAATTTCTCCAGGCATGAAAATTTCTTCTGGAGGGGGCTCTGTTTTGGGAGGGCTAAGGCATACGGGAGCAGCACTTATAAAAAAGAGGACAATAGAGTAACTAGGGATTTTCTAGTAAAATGAGATTACCAAGGCAGCTATTATATAAACTCTCTCCAGAACTACAATATCATATGTTTTGAATAATAATAATTCAAGAGTCCAGAAATGACATGCATTTTAGAAACAGTGAGGAGGAGAGGGCAAAGAAAGAATTTAGGTAGGTAAGCTAGCAAAAATCACATAGTGAGAATCCAGTTGAAGGAAAAAGCTAAATTGACAGACCTGTTCCAAACACTAGCCTTCAGAAAGGCAAGATATCAGTATCTTTTTTGTAATATTTTGCTGGATAAATTCTATTAAAAATGAGATACTAGACTGTAAATATAGGGTCAGGTGTTCAATTGTTGTGTCAGCACTCAGGGCTTCAGGTTCATTCCCCAAAGTACAATATCCCAGATATTATACCAAGGCTGTAGAGTGCAGGTTTCCATCACTCAGAAATGCTACCTTTTAAATTATAGCATGTAAATGAAATATTTTACACTCAAAACTAACCTTAGGACTAGTGTAACATAACCTGGATTCACTGCTGTCTGCAGTACTACTAAAGGTAGAAATCTTGCACTACCGAAAATATCATGCCCGATTTTATTAAGCACATAGACAGCCAGTTAAATAATAATTCCATGCTTCTAGCAAGATTAGCAGAGCAACATCCAAGTCAGCATGAAAAAAAATCAGAAAGTTCAAGTTGCATGAAATATTTGCTTATGAGTAGCTCTGATTTTGCTTTGATTGTACACTTGAAGTCCACTTTCCAAGAACTCTATAATAATTGCCTGTATGACATTTGTTTTGCATGCAACTAGGGAAATTAAGGTAAATGATCTATTTTTTCTAGTATCTCTTAGTTGCTAGTCATGGTAATACCCAAAACATATATTATTTTTGTAGGCTTCCTGACTTTTTGAGTTTGGCAATAGCAAAAAGTACATCAGAGGACAACAATTTCTAAGCATCACAAGCAGAACTAATTCAGCTACACAGGCAATGTATTTCCCCATTGTACCATGGGAATCCTTGGATATGATCCTGTGATCTCTTACTCATTCCTAGGACAGCCCTGGTTAATGTTTCCTTCCTGTGAAATCAAAGACAGAGTTCAAGGGGAAAGGAAAGCCTCTTGGAGTTCTCCTTTTAATGTGATATAGTCTATCCACTCACAAAACCTAGAAATTAGCCTTGAGGAACAGTTGCTTTGTTTACATTAAGGGGACAAATAAGTACCTGAAATTTGGGATTGACCTGACACTGAAAGACAAAAAGGCCGATGAAGAAAAGGAACTGCAACACCTGCATATGCATGCAATTCATGCTAGTTTTAAATAGTAGGTTCTGGGGAGGATGTTTGGAGTTTGTTGCTGGCTTCTTTTACTGCTCATGACCTACCAACTGTGCAGGTCAATATATGGTTATCTTCACCCCAACCATGATTGTCCATGAAAATCCATGTTGGACTAGGCAATATACAAACAGAACAAAAAGAAAAACTTTTCTATGCTAAACCATATCTATTGTTTCTCCACTTTTCCCACAAGACACTTGTAAAAGGCTATTCCTTCCTTTTCCCATACTTCATTGATTTATAACAGGTAGAGTCTAGGAATATTTCCTATTTTTTCAGTGTACTGGTTTGGCTATGTGTGTCCAGCAGTCTACTTCTACACCTCTATAGTGTTTCTAACCCTGTACGCAACATACATAAACTTAAATAAAAGTCAAAAATGTAGTCAATGTGAAATCAGTTTCAAAAAACTATGTGGTACTAGAGAAATTGTGCCAAAAACTTTGCTGGGATTCATCCCAGTGTAATCAGCACTATATACCACTTGCATCCTCAATGTATATCTCAAATTATTTGTGAGCAACAGGGTCACTCGTATTTTTCAACCTTGTTGCAAGTCTTATCAAGAAAATTTCAGTGCTTCAGCTATAAACATGATTAAACTACAACTAACAAAGTAGTTATCATAACATATCTTCATGTAAACTTGTTATTCTGCTGTTCTTCATTTGGAGCAGTGGCAAGTATAAACACGTTTTATGTTTCCAGCCCCTCGGAGTAGTTGGGTTCCCACATAGCCTGAGCAGATCATGGCAATAGGACAATGTAGGTGAAAGCCCCCTGATCCTGCAGCTCTTGGCCTCAGTAAAGGCAAACTTATGCTCGTCAAAATCATGTGCCCCCTTCGGTCCTATTGAGTATACATCCCCTTGCTGCTTTTTCAGCACACTGCAGCCTAACCCTGGCTAGCCATGTCATTCCTTTCTCTCTGATTCCCTGAGTTCTCCATATCTTTTCTAATTTCTAAGCTGTCTTTATTACACACCATTAGGTAAGTACCAAAATGTTCCTGGAACATCATGGGAGGCCTAGATAAGATCTACATGCCCCACCTCTTTATCAGGGAGTGCAGTAATAGGATGAGGGATAACAATTTTTATATTAAAAAGGGTGGATTTAGTTTAGATATTAGGAAGAAATTCTTTACTCTGAGGGTGGTGAGACACTGGAACAGGTTGCTCAGAGAAACTGGGGATGTCCCTTCCCTGGAACTGTTCAAGACCAGGCTGGATGGGGCCTTTAGCAACCTGGTCTAGTGGGAGGTGTCCCTGCCCTTGGTAGGGGGGCTGGAACTGGATGATCTTTAAGGTCCCTTCCAACCCGAACCATTCTACGATTCTACTTATCCCTGTACGCCCCCAGCCAGTTTGGTGTAACAAGAGACGTTGCCCAGAGTTGGTAGAGTACTCTGGGGAGCATTTCTGGTCAGTTTGTTCTCTGCCAGCTGATCAAGTGCATTGTCTATCCAGCCCTGGGCGGCAGGGTTTCTGCTAGAAGCCTCTGTGGTCCTCAAATCTCCTGCTAACCAGAAAACACACCCATATAGGAAATCCACACCTTCATCTTACCTCTCTCCTCCTACTATCTTCCTCCTTCCATGCAAGCCAAGCCTATGAAGACACATTTTGAGCACAGGTCATCCACAGGCTAAATTGCTCAAATGTAATGCATTTATGCAATCACACTTTCAGATCACCATCCAACAGTAGTTTTCTGCCAGAGGATGCAAGTGCTGCAAAGCAGGACAGAGGCCATGAGGGAGGTATCCTGTCTAAGTAGGCCCCACAGATGTTAAGCTCTATAGGGCCAGCCTGCTTCTTCTACCTCCAATCACATGGTTGAAGAGGCACTGTTAAATATGTTCAAAGATGCCCTGCTATATGACACACTCTCTCATCTACAGGCCAGCTCTTCTTTCTCTCTGACAGATGCCTCCTGGGTCATGGCTTTGTGTGGCACTCAGGCCAGTAGGAAATGGAGACCAAAAAAAAGTAGTTCTCTGCCTCCATAAGGCTCCTCGACAAGGTGGCATGTGCCCCAAGTTTTAGCAAATACTTATCAATACACATCACTGAGATCTGCCGAGCTACACCCAACATCAGTCCAGCCTGTGATGCCTGGATATGTAAGCATTGCCTGGTTTCAGATTTCTCTAAGTACTGCTGTTAACCTACTGGAAGAAGGAGCTTGCCTTCTCCTCCAGCTCCTTGTACAGGTGTGGATAGGATAACCCACACTAGGAAGATATTCTACTGTGCAGGCAGAAGTCATTTTTTTATCATAGAATCATAGCATGGTTTATAAGGTTATGTCTCGGAATGCAAAAATAATCCTATATGATGTGATGGCTGGCAACGGGTAAGGACCAGGCATGATGTGACAGAAGGGCCTCTTTCTGTTTCCTCAAACATCCATGGGATTTTGAAGACAATACAGTACAACAGGGATTCATGAGGACAGAGGAGACTGTGGTGAGTCAGTGTTTAGGTTTTTTGTGGGTTTTTTTTGGTGCTAGGTATACAGGATAGACTAGAGAAGTGGGAGAATTAAACACATACACAGCCCTGCTGTTGAGGGGACTGCACACACTTCTTCTATCGTGATCTCTTCAGCTAGGCACATTAAGAGCAAGGAACAAACTAAGTCCCTTTAAAACCTGTATAGTTCAAGTACATTAAAGAAATTACCTGCTCTCACCTTTGTTCTGAAGGAAATCAATGCAAAAATAGAAATACTGACTTCAGGAGGAGGAAAAATCCCCAAACCAAAACAACAAAAATCTGGCATCCACATTTTGTAGTAATTTTGGAGAAGTCATTGGTTCACAATAACAAATATAACATGCAAATTTTGTGAATAGGTTAGGTAGAACCAAACCTGCATTTTTTGGCAAATAAATCATTCTCTCTCCAAATTTTATTTCCTTCCAATCATAATAAAACCATGCCAGTACTGAACAACCTCTGAAAGTTCTCTGAGTTTAAGCACAGTGATTACAGAGAAAGAAAAGCTTCCTGACACCTGCCATTTTTTCTATGTACAGTAAAACACTGCATTTGAACTTCGATCACGAGCAGACCTGCATCATTTTGCCCCATATGTTTTACTGAAATAAACTAAAATACACTCTAAAAGATGCTTTTGAGCTAGCTGTCTCAAAGGAAGTAAATATCTTGTACATCCCTCTGTCAAAGTCTTTTCTCCATTCATTGCTGTATTTTTCAAAAGCTGTTTCTTTGCATTTTATTTTTTGACATCACTAGTTATTAGGAGTCTGGACAGGAAAGGAAGAAAAAAAATCAGTGGAAAAAAGTTGCAAATATCCCTGCAGCTGACCCCCTGTAGTCTACTCAAGACTTGAGAAGGACATCTGCTTTTCAAGTCAGTAAAAACTCTCTGTTACCTACAAGCAAGTTAAAATGGCAAAGGAGCTTTGAGAATCAAAACCCCAGCAACCACAAGCATTGGCTAATGCTGGAATGTGAATCACAGTCCTTGGGAACAGATGGTTTAATACATCACAATAAATCTCTTACCAGCCTTTGCAACATAGTAGTTCAGATAAAAATAAGTTTAAGTTACAATCTGTGATCAAAATGTTGTCCTCAGAGGCAGAAAGGAACTGCTTTTGACTTTACTGAGAGTTGCAGTTCTGTTTTAGAAAACATGAAATTAATTTATGTTTTTAAAGGAGCTGATCAAAAGTTCCTTCTTACCTTATTTCGTAATTATGAAATTGAACCCAAAAGACTACATTATGACTCAACAGTAACACACACACACACACCCCCCAGCTAGAAAAATGTTATTCAGCATTCATCCTTCTCACCCAGGACACCTAGAACTGCAGCTCATGATCCACCTGCTTCCCAGACATTAGAGAGTGCAGGACAATTATCAGAGCAAAGTAAGAATGTCATTTGAGCTACAAAGTGCTCACGTTACATACAGCTGACACATCAGAATACCTGCCTTGAGCAACTGGATTTGCATAAATGAAAGAGCTACAGACCATAACTGTCACAAAGATGTCACATCAATTGGACCACACTTCCTTCTTCGTTAGGTTTGTGTGGGGGTAGTCTAGGTAAGGGGGAAGAATGAGGGGAAGAAAGAAGGGTTACATATTTTGGATGACACAGTACAGCTGCAGTTTCTGTTTTTGACAAGTTAACAACTGTATTTTTAGAATTAAGAACTTAAAGGGGATTGGGTACAAGCCGGTAATTTCTTGATCTAAGGAACATTAACATTCATTTCTAATTCATATAAATTGGCATGCATCTTCAGTTGCATCTGCAATGTTTATTCCATCATTTGCTTCGTTTCACATGAGTTCTTTCATTTAAACAATATTCTCATACAGTAAGGGTGATGGGTCCTGAGCTCTCTCCAGTGGCATCAGCAGCTTCTTATGTCTCCCTTGGAGAAGTTAACAGCGGGAAGAGAGTTTGTACTGCATAATTTATCATACCCATGAATGCAGTTCATGAACAAACTGCAGTTTTTACAAGTTCGTTTTCTATTTGAAGCTGTCCAATAAATGTTTTGTGCAAACCAATTTCAGCCTACAAATTGCTCATAAACTGCTCGCTGTGAGTAGTACTCCCAGTATTTGCTACTTGTAATTCAGTAGTCAAGCCTTTGGGATGGGTCAGGCCAATCACATAGCTTGGTTTTCTCCCCTGAACACTGAACTAATCCTACCAAACACCAAGAACAGGAGAAAATGAGAGGCTGACCAGGTGATAAACCAGGACTCAGTAGGTGTAATGCCCAAGGGGACTGGTAAAGATATGAAGGACAGTAAAGACAGACTAGTAAACATTAAAAAACAGTGTCAGCTTGGATGTTAGCGGTACAAGAAAGTGAACAGCAGTTCCCAGTGAGGAGCTCTAAGTAAATTTATTCTCCCTATTGCTTATTTAGGAGGATGGCCTAGACCAAGAGGAAATTCAGACTTGATCTGGCCAAAATTATCAGGTTTTCCATGATAAATAAAGCCGTTTGATTTAATCAACTTATTAAAAGTTGCATTTTTCGCTACTTGACATATAACAAGACTTTGCCCTTCCCGGATAATCTGTTTCAACCACCAGTTCACAATAACCAGGTAGGAAAGTAGAAAGGTTTGTGGAAGAATATTAACACTGATTTTCCAACACTTCTCACCAAAAAAAAAAGAATCTAAAAATATTCCTTGACCTATAAGATGTGTTTATACTGTCCCCTACTTCAGACTCCATGCTCTAGAAAATATAGAAATATCAAGCATGGAATATCCCCTCCCACACCCAAAATAGTTGCCTTAGAATTGAGAGAGAAAATAAAAATGTTATTTCTCCTCACTACACGTAAGTTTAATCACAGTGCATTTTTCTTCCATTTGCCTCAAGGCAAAACAGAAATTTTAGAGAGGACTGAACAGTTACCAATAGATCATAGAGGTAGGCAGAAAGGCAGGAAAAGGACATAAAGGTATTATTGGCAAAGCAGAATAAGCAAAGGGGGACTCAGTAGGAGAATTAGCAGAAATGTAGGTCAGAGCTAAGGTCTTCACGTCCCTGGAGGCTAGAAAAGAAAGTCTGAAACTGCAGCAAAGTCACACAGGCGTTTTTCAAGGCGTGATTGTACACGTGACCATTGGTGCTAAAGAAACTTCAGAGAAATTACTGTACAATAATAACTGTAATTTCTGTAGTGTATATCACAGGAGTCAAATTCTAAAACACTCCAGCACTTTCAATTCCGCACAGAAAATGGTATTAAACAAGGTCCAAAGTTTTTTTCTTCCAGCCGCGCAATCACTATTGGAAGAAAAGAAAAACTAAAGGCAAGTGAAAAGAACTCCAAAAGATCTAGGCATCTGCTTAATTTCAAATGGTTGGGGTTTTTTTTGAGATTTGGTGTGCTTACATTTTGCTTCAACGGGTGGCCACATTATTTGCTGCTTCAAACACAGCAGTGGCCCAGAGCTTTCCAGTGTAGGAAGTGCCTCCATTTGCAACGCAGACTTCTAACCGAGAATCTGCCCCAGACTCGGATCTTTTGAACATCTGGTATGTTGCCAATCATGGGCAGTTAGTTGGGGAGAGGAGATACACGCTGAAGAATAAAAATAACCCCTAGAAATATTTTTATCTGATGGGGTGAGATTTGGAGGTATTCATGACAGTTTTCCAATCATCAGTTATAAAGAGAAAAAAAAAATCAACTCCAGGAGAAAATTATCATGAAAAACTTTGATAGTCTGAGAAGCCAAAGTTGAGAATTGAAGCAATTGTGAAGTAGAGGTAATACCAATCGTTGCTCCTCCATCAGTTAGTAGCAATAGCATCAAGAAGCCAAATATTCATCACTTCCCACCATACAGGTGAACTGTAATTTTGCAGCTTGGAAAAAGGTCATCCTTCAATTGTGTCCTGCTTTTCAATAGGTAGTAAAATATTGCCGTCATGTGTGGGTACATACCATAATGCTTTCAGTGCTTATCTTTGCACAGATAATTTCAATCTCTAGCATCCAGAGAAATTTAACAAGGTCATATGTAAAATAGAAAGTGTTATGTGAAAACTAGCAACACAGATTACATCAACGCTAGTAAAGAATCATGCTAACAACAGTAATAAACCCATTTGTCCAATATTGTTGCATACACACATTTTCAACTCCTGCAGATGGTAGTTATTGTTCAGAGACTTCTAGAATGATAACACATTGTGCATGTAACTGTTAGGAGGCATAAAACAGGGACGAGACAGATGATCTTTCCAACTTTCACTCACTGGATTCTTCTCAGCGCTTGGTTTCCATAGTCTATCCATTTCATCTGGTCACTTGGGATGTCAGCAAGCAGTGATGATACAAGCACACAGTCAGGTGCTGCTATTTACCAAGCACCATGCTACACCTATTGCTTGAATAAATCTGAACAGCATCTTAAAGCAAAGGAGACACTGCTGCAGTAACATTGACAGAAGACCTAGCTATTAAGCTGTCTACAGAGTCTAGTATCAGTGAAATGTTTGACAGCCGCAGGGACAAATATGTATTAGCAACATTGCTTAATCCATGTTTCAAGGGCAGAATTGAAACCATGCCTTCACCCTATGCAGGCACAGATTGCTGGAAGGATACTGTCATAAATAATAGTGCTGGAGGCCATACCATTATGCACCTCCTCTTCTCCCTCATCCTTCCACTTAGCTCCCCTAGGCCAAGTATATCTCATAAAGCAGAAGATGCACAAGCTCCTGGAACATCACAGAGTGCAAAAGAAGTAATCACAGCATACCTATAGTTCCTGGGTCTTCCTTTATCTGCTCAGAGTGGGGCACTACCTCCCAGGAAAAACTCAATTTGTCCGTATCATGGGAAGAATCTGTTCATTATGAAAGGTCTATGGGTGTCATGGGAGACCTTTTCATATGCTGGGAAGTGAGAAGTTGACTTTCGAAAAGATATGCTCTAGTTCAGACAGGAATTAATTCAGCGGAGCCTATGGCCTGTGTTAAGCAGGAGGTCAGATTTGATGATCGCAATGGTCCCTTCTGGCTTTATAATCTATAAAGACTAACTACGTTAAGGGGGGTGTGGGGGGAGGAAAGAAAGAAACCAATACCAGTATTTTTAAACCTTCAAATTCTCCACCATCCAATATGTGCTCAGGTTTCTTTTTCAGGTACATGTCTGACACTGAAACATATTGAAGAAGTGGGCTTAATAAACCACAGCATGGAGCGCCTCTTTCTTAAAGGGAGGAATTTGAAAAGCTTAGCAAGTTATACATGCAACATGCAGGTGACTTTCTAAATTAGCCTAAAGGAGGATATTGCAGAGGAATCTATCAATCAAAATTCTTACAGCAAGGTGAAGAGGCATATTACCAAGTGTTGTGCTTATATTCCTACTCCCTTTTTCCTCACTTCCTAAATATTACATAAAAGATTTTCTCTGCTCTCCGCTTGAGTAATTTGGCAGAAGATAAGAATTGTGCAAATCTCTGTTCTGTGATAGCTTTTCCTGGAGCTTTGGTTCACCTGGGTTCATAAATCTCTGGGTTTTGCTTTGAGGTTTAAGGACACCTGAGCTGCAAAACTGCAAACTGATCTCATGTTAATAGCGTGCAAAATTGCAAAATTACAAAGCCATAAATGGATTTACATTTGCAACTTAGCAACAATGGGCTGACTTTCCCGTTTGTAACAAAAATCTACAGCCAGGCACATTTTACCGTACACCCACAGCACATGGGCACACAGATACACATACAGGCGATTTACTTGCTGGAAATTTGTGAGTGAACCCAAAGAGTGAAAGCTCATAGAAAGTAAACAATTTGGAGAGTATTCTTTCTCAAAGCATCCTTCATCTTAGGCTTCTGGATTATTTCACTTTTATTTTTTCTTGTAGTACTGAATGCTAAATCAAATAAAACCCAGACCATGTAAAACAAGAAATCAATCAAACTATTGAGACTGTAAGGCTTGTGTTTATACTAGAATATTTTAACAGAAAATACAAGTCCCAGATTTGAACACAGACATTCAGGTAAATTCAGCAGGTATTGTAAAATTGGATAATCTCTTTTTTCTCTGCACTAATTTCATAACACAAGAAACTCCTTTCAAGAATAAGTCAGGAAAGAACAGTTATATCAATATAAAACAAAGTGTTATGTTTATATATTTTCACTAAAAGCAAACTAAACAAACTGTAATACAAAAATAGTAAATTTATCTTCATTTCAAAGGGAATATTTTTGTGAGGATACTTGTGGTGGCCAAAAGGGACTATTTCACTTTGATAAAAACAATTTAGCAGGGGACGGAGAGAATAAGGTATTTACTTCACATTTTCCACTCCAATTTCACCTGTGAAACAAAAAGGGAGAGGTCTATCTCACTTTTGACAAATGTTTGGCTTGTGGGAAGTCACCCATACCACTTTCCATCATTATTCCTAGCCAGGCACACATTGTAGAGACAAGTACATGCCTCATTATCGTTACTGTTTATACTGGGTGACAAAGAGGGAAGCCAGGCTTAAGCTTCATTGTCTTAAGTGTTAAGCTTTCTCCTGATGTTCGGCCCCAACAAGTCTTATTAATATGCCTCAAATGGGCAACATTCAGGTTAGCTGCAACTCTAAGAAACTACAAAACAGCAACTAGAGATATAAACTTGAAGAAACATCCACATCCAGAAACAAACCAATTTTCAAAGAGACTTAGGAGCAACAGAGTGCAGACAATTTTAAAAATCCCACTCTTAAGGACTCCTATCCCCATGAGGTACCCACAAGTTAGGCACATACAGCAAGATCCACCATAAGGCTATGCATTTTTCGTGTTCCTGAGCCATACAAAAAGCTCAGCTGAACTGCGCAGGTGCTCTCTCACTTCCTAGTATCCTTAAAAGATATCCCATAAAGAAGCTCCATTGTTTCTGACTATGCAGATAGGTAGGACCTCCTCTCCTGAGCAGCAGTGCTAAAACAGCTAATCCTTCCCTTTAGACATTGCAGCTTGGAGGAGTGTAGCCTGTTACTAAAATCCATTACCCCTGTGGCTCCCTGTGCCACACGCTTTGCAAGGATCACATCTGCTACATCAGGGTGCAAGAACCCACTTATGGTATGTGGTGGTAAGCATAGGGGAAAAAGGCACTTTGTAGGTAGAGATGAGGCTGACTGACCAGAAAGCAGCAAATCCCCTTGACCCAGGTCTCTGCAGAGGAGAAGAGGAAGAGTAAACACTTCTTGCTTACAAATACAGCCCTGCTTCCCACCTCCCAGCCATACATACGCTCTCAGGACTTTAATCTCAAGGGTACGTGCACACAAACTCACAAGCACACTATTAGGTCTACTCTAAGCAGGTCTGGCATATGTCTTCTCTGTTGCCCTCAAGGCAAGTTAGTCAAATAGAAACTACTTTGAGGCTCCTGCTGCAGCCAGGTAGCTCTATGAACTGGTACCAGACAGCTTTATGAACGCTCATCAGCAGAAACCTAGGTTCTTCAGGGCAAGGAGTGTGTCAGTCAGAAACATATGTGGCTGGGAAAACCTTACTGCTTCCAGGTTTTGGTAACAAAGCTGCTGCAATTCTGGGAAGTTTGGTGAGGCTTCATCAGACGGGCATTGAGAGATTTCTAAAGGCTTAGGTCTAGAGTTTTGCCTTCACTAGCAACTCTGAGGATCCTAATGCAAAGGCAATGATCTTTCCTGATGTCATTTTAAATACGATGTTACTTATTCCCACTTGGAATAGATCTAGTAAACACAGTATTTAAAAATTACTTTGTCTTCCTATATGAGAGCTCCCAATGGTTTTGGACCTGTGAAGCAACAGAAAGAAATATCTGCCAAAAAAACTCCTTCAAACCAGGAAGCATTAGGAAAATGTCTCAGGAAAGCCTAATCCCTCAGTATTTGTAATTCACAAAAGTTTGGCTGAGTCTCCAAGCTCCTGGACGCTTATGTGAATTGGAATCACTGATCTTTTTAAAAATTCAGTCCTCCCTCAGAAGCATTTGAAACACTGTTGTCTTGCTGCTCATCAAATCAAATAAGCTTTATGTCCCTACTGCCACTGAAGGCATGCCTACACCACAGATAGGCTCCTAGCTGGCACAGGTGATGGCAGATCTCTTGGCATAGACTTCAAATCAGGCTGTGGGATCCCACCAGGTATGTGCTCAGATCACTGGTCCCTATTGAAGCCTGTATCAGTGGGTGTTCATGCCTCTTGCTAAAACTCAGTAAGTTCCATAGTTTCCTGTCCAAGTAACTCAATAAATGTGGATCACCAGCAGTAAAGAATTTTTATGAAAGGCAAGGAGGACTGAGTCTTGGCAAACCATGCTCTACTATCACCAGCCAGCTTTGCTTTCCAAGTGTGGCAAAGTCTTGGCGAAAGGAAATATATAAATAAATAACTGAAGCAATTAGGAGAAGGGAAGCAAGCAGAGGAGGCGGCCTTGCCCAGCAGCAGGCTGAGAGGGGCTGATAATGAATGACTGATGATGATTACATGCAATTTTTTACTTCCTGCAAAATGATAGATACTGGCCAAGTGAGCCCCACAGTGCCAGAGCACCGTAGAGCCAGGGTGGAAAGCTGGTTCGACAGCAGACCTCTGCTCCCTAAGCAGGTGGAGTGTCCAGCTTCAGGAGGCAAGCTGCCCCGGGCATTCACAGGGCACCTTGCAGGTAGCAGCTCCTGGGCCACTGCCACAGGCAGCACGGCCCCTCAGCAGGAGCAGTCAAGGGAAAGGAATGGCAGGGGGATGAATTCAGAAGGGGAAGGGGAGGAGGAGAAACCCACATAAAAGTGCTTAAGATGAATGGATCGGAGACGAGAGGAAAGTTTGCATATGCACTTGGAGAAGAGGAAAGGATGCTCACAAGCTTCCTCCATGACAAATGTGGGCAAGAAAGAAAGAGGAAAGAACTACTAATCAGTGGTAGAAACAGATTTTTTTTCTTCCTCTCAGGAGAAGCCAGTCCAGGCGAACCACTTGGAGCAGTGGTTTCCAGCTTGCCCTTTACAGAGGGTTGCTCAGCAGGTCCCACCACTGCCTGCAATGAGCCAGCACCCTTTAAGCCCAGTTCTTCCTTCATCTCCCCACACAAACTGGAAAAGAGTCATAAAGACAGCATATGAGTAAAAAAACCTTCATCCTCATGTTTCAGCCACTGTTGTTATTCACAGCACAACTTACAAGCATGGCTACCTGCCAGTCAAACAAATACCACTCTACCGAGTCCCCTAAACAGCCATCTGATCCTTTTCTAACTGTTGTCTAGAGTTGTTTAGGGGTGCCCATGGAGTGATGATTAACAGCCCCAGGCGCTGTGCAAGCACTTGGAATATGCATTTCTTACTAGTAGGGACATTTTTTCCTTCATATTTTTATTGGTTGTGTTTTATTAGTCACATTGCTCTTCAGCCTCCCTGCAGCATTGGCAGCAATGCCATTAGCTCGAGATGAAGGTGCATGTCCTCCCTTCATGGCTGAGGTGAGGTACCACAATAAAAGCAATATCAATAAACAGTACATTGCAGAAAATTAATAAGCAGTGTACTGATGAATTGTTGGCAGCCAGCAGTGACTACAGAATAGGTAACACAATATCAAGTAATTTCTTGTTTTGGTTGCTAAGAAAGTATTTAGGAGTCTTGATAGCACGTAGTAAAACAGTCTGAAGAAGGTATACAAATATTAATTGAAGTCCAAGCACATTAATTACTTAGTAAGTGCTTGTAATTATCTGACAACTAGAGCACCTTGCCTGATCTGACATATGTAGCGTCACTCCCTTGCATCAGCCACAAGAAACGTTGTGGAAACGTTGGTGCTGTGTGATAAAATATCCCACTCTCTCACTTCAGTACCTCAGAGATCCGCACAGCAGGGCAAAGCCTCAGCATTCCAGCAGTTGGATACACCTTTCTGTACTCTTTTTACAAGTGGGCAAGGAGAAGCAGTGACCCCTGGAAGGTCTTAAACTGTACACTGAGGTAAAAAGAAAAGCATCATCGTGCACCAAGATGCTCATACAAGAATAAGGACATCTGGTTTTTAATTCTTGGCTTTCTCTGGAGCCTCATTTTTCCATATGCAAAATAAGGATGACAGTACATCTTACACATATAGGACCCACACGATGACGATTAACAGGTCATCCACCAAAAAGGCACTTCCATGTCCCAGTTTAACAGTAACCCATGAATATCACTGCTACAGGCTTGCAATCCCAGGTGGCAAATTCTTCAGGGGTGAGGACAGCCTTTCTTTACACACGGGCAGAACAGAGCACAGAGAGGGATTTGATTTTGCCTGGTATCTCTAAGTGCTGCTGTAATCCAGCCAACAAAGAGCACAAGTACACACATGGCATTCTCCATGTATGATGGCTGAGGGGGAGAAATGCAAAAGACATTACACACCACTAGCAGTTTTGCAAGGAGAAATAAGAGATGCTACTACAGCTATCTACACTTTTCTTCCCTCTCTCCCCGCCGCCCCCTCCGTTTCCAGAACATTCTGGAATGCTTTATGGTTCAGTCTTTTTATTAAGTTGTTTAAAGGCATGAAGGAAGAAATTATGTGAAGGAAAGAAAAGAAGCTTAACGTATTTCCAAACATGCTATTAAAAAAAAAAAAAAAAAAAATCACCTGATCCGTACCAGAACTTCACTGACTAAATTGTTAAAAGGGGGGGGAAAAGCCTGTACAACATCCCATCCAGATGGTTGTTCCAGCGCTCCGTGGTCAGCCTGTTTATTAATGAACATCTGTTTTCCTTACAAAACAGGGTGGACTTTCTACTATAAATTCTCCTTTCACATATTTCTTGGAAAATGACATTAGGAGTTATTCACTGTCACACAGATAAGCCAAATTTATTTTTAATTTTAGAAATTGCATATTAATTATAGCATTTCTGTCACTCACTAGATTATTGATGAATGTATTGCTAAAACATATAGCTAGTTGAATATTGAAAAACCAAAAAATATTACTTTGTCTTTGAAGATATTTGGCTCCAGTCCCTTTAGTTGTCCTTTCCTTTTAGCTTTCTGCACAAGTGGATGAATGCTGCTGGTAAACATGATAATAGACACCAGACTTCAAAGCATTATACATATAGTGCTAGAGTTACCTAAAATAATCAATAAATTTGAGCGTCTGGTCACGCAACTTTGAGCGTCTGGTCACGGATAGTTTTTGAATAGAAAAATGGCTTTATTGTAATTCAAGGGAAGTTCCTTCTTAGTTCTAACCATATCTTATCATTTACTGAATGTTATACATCAAATTACACAGAAAGACTGAGATTTGGTAAACTAAGAAGCAGTTAAAGTTTGGAGACAGACCAGAGTTATAACTACAGCACCATATGTAGGGCAATATTTTAGTTACAAATGAGAACGTGATAGAATATTTCAGCCCAGTCTCAGGATTTTGAAACACCACAACCAAAAGACATTGAAAGAGAATGTTTGGATGCAACCATTTAAAAAGTGAGGTTTAGATTTAAATTCAGAGAGATTTAATTATCTACTATTGATAAGCATTTTTCGAGAATATAAGGATCCGGAAACTTGTCTACATTTTTTTTTCTCAATACAATGGCTGTTTTAAAACTGTGGTGCAGAACAATAATACTTTTACAGTGTCTTTCCTTTTGTGCTTTGACATTAGTTTAAGATAGAAACAAGCTTGGAGCTGGTATACCTGCTTATGCCAAAGTTTCAAAGCTATAGACAAGTGATTTTTGTTCGATTTTTTTTTTTTTTAACAGAAGAATTGCAAGGCTTTGAAGTTGTAAGGAATACATGTGTGTGTGTGTAAAAGGATGTTTTGGATTCTACATTCACCCTGATATGCAAGGTACATGGCTTCTCTGCAATTCAAATGGCTATGATATCACTATGACATGATAGGTCAAAAACTGTGAATAAATGGTGTATTGCTTGTCTACTGGAAGCCACAATACTGAGGGCAGTGAAACTGTGCTACTTAGAGACTGTGGCTCCTTGCTAGCTTCCAGTTATGCAGCATATCTACCATTAAACTCAGCTTCTCACCTCCATCAGAGGGGTAAGCATTTTAGTTAAAAAATATGAACAAAACGAACTAAAAAACCCCAAGAAACCAAACGCATGAGACAAAAGCCAGACAAAAACATATGGTTAAACCGTTACATTGTCTGGGCTGTCCATCCTGCAATCTGCTCCTCCAGAGAAAGCGAGGACATTTCCATAGGAAACAAAGCAAAGCAGAACAACACTGAACTCAGAGGAGACCTCGGGAAGTGGGTTTGGCTTTTATGAACTGAGGGTGTGCCTCCCTTTTTCTGATTGCTTTCTGTCACCAGTAATCAGGATTGCCAAGGCAGTATTTAACTGACCCCATACGAGCAGGGAGGCCCTGACTCCGGTGTGGCTGTAGCTGGAAGCCCCAGCAGGCTCAGACGCTGAGCAAGCCCCAGGCATGCCGCAGTGGCAGCTCCCACCTTCCCCTTGTGGTTTTCCATCCCCTCCTGCCCACTCCTCTCACCTGGGAGGATCGTGCCCTCCAACAAGGAGCTGCTCAGCAGCGGACAAGAGCTCTGCCTCTGGTGCAAAGCTGTTGCCAGAACAGTTTTGGCATCCAATCTGAAGTTTTAAATAGGCTCTTAGAGATCAAAATGCCCCAACCTACACCCATGGAGACTTCAGGAAGCAAAATTAAGCCTGGGATTTTTTTATCTACAAACCATGAGCACAAAAGAGATTTCAAATATATGATCTTAAGTACTTCTAAAACTGCAAGTGTAAAACTGCACAGAAACATCCTCCTGAAGGAAGGCTTGCAGCCGAGTCATGGAGCAGAAACTGCTCTCAGGAACTGCTCTGTTCCAAGTCCATTACAGATGACACAAGTGGTATCATTTTTCTGTGCCTCACTGCCACCCTTGGACTCTGCTATTCAGGCAGTAAACAGTTTCCAGAAGGAATCATTGCTGGCTATGTCTGTGTTCTTCTTAGTGCAGTGGAGCTCAACTCAGGCAGTGTTGTAACTGTTTCCCTGCTGCAACAGCAAATATCTAATTATAAGCTTAATTGAACGGCCTCAAAAAGGGAGCAGAGCATCATCTCCTATGCATATACATTTAATAAAAATGGGACTGGGAGACTGAGCTGTTACAGCTTGCATCTTTTAGAAGAAAACTAAACACAATAGGATATTTCAGAATTTTCAGGGTCAGCTCATGACACCTTTGCACTGGTCTGTATGGAAAACGTACATTTTAAGCCCAAAGGTTCTTTCAAAAATCCTGGCCTCTTTAGTTAACACTGTTTTATCACCAATCGAGGGATCACTTTCTAACCCTAGGGAAGTCAGTGTGATCTACTGGGTAACACAGTGGCCTGGAACTGCACAGATTTGTCTCGAATCCCAGCTCTGCTATTAGTTGACTGAAATGACCTTGAGTACTCACTCTGCAAAGCTTTTATTCCCCATATGCAAAATGGAGACCCTGACAGTCACTTCATTTTTAAAGAACTCAAAGATCTACTGGTGAAGATGTCTTAGGTAACAGCCACATATTATCATTAATAACTCACACTGCTTATGCAATATTCTCTGTGCCAAAGATGGAAGTCATTCAATTTGCAGAACTGCCATTAATTGCTCTCTTGCTGTTAAAAAAAAAGAATAAGAGCTTGAAAAACTCTTGCAGTAGAGGGGACAAAATCAAGACCAGCTTTCATGTAAGACTGGTTGAATTTATTATTGATGCAATTGTCTACAACAGAAAAAGGGTAGGTCTGCTGACCCGAGGAACTCCCTCCCCTTGCCCTTTCAGGAATGTCCTAAATGCTCTTAAAAATGATAGGGCCCTTTTCAGTTCCTCAATCACCAAGTCTCCAATTAAGCTGAAAAATATTTTGACCCTTTGCTCAATTTCAGTATTGTTACTCACAATAGTGTAATGCATTTTAATTAAAAGTAGACTTTGATATGTGGGGTTTTTTCCTTCTTCATTGCCATCTTGAAATTACAAGGTACTAGGAAACTGCAAAAGAAAGTAGTCTATTTGCAGAGTTTTTTTTTTTAAATGAAGGTTATAGAAAGAGAAACTCTAGTGTGTGCAAAGCAAATGTTTGGTAAGTAAGTTGTAAGCGCTTCTCTTTATTCCATAATTATAAATGAAATATTCTTTAATGTGTAATAATAACGTTCAAGCTATGCTATTTTGCAACTAATAATAATATACAACAGCATGGGGCATGAAAGCTAACGAAGTTTTTCTAGCTTAATATATTACCCACATCTATCTGTCTTACTTTCCAATGCCTTGGCTTTTCAATCCAGCCTTTATGCTGGAAATCTGAGACTGAGGGGAGCAGTAGTTACTTACCTTTTTAAGGAAAGAGTTTGAAGCAAGACTGCTGAGTGGCTCAAATTATTCCTATACAGAGCAGTGTATAATAGATATCTCTTTCTTGTTTGTTTGCATCAAATAGAAAAGCTGGAGATGTAACTGCTTGAATCCTTTAGTCCTGAAAAGCCCTAAGTTCTTTCCAAACTTGCACAATGTTATGCAAACAGGGGGAAAACTGACAGAAAAAAGCAGAGGTCATCAAGACCCAGCAACGTGCATCAATTTTGCTCGCAAATGAAAGAATAAATTTATCATTGCAGAGGCTGCATTAGTTACCGTAGACATGCACCACTTCCAAGATTTCTCGAGGGGTGAGAATACTGCTTACCAGAGCCAGCTTCTCCATTAGGCTTTTAACCGCAACGCTTCCTTGTTTTCCCAATGAGGAGTTAGATTTAGAAGCACAGGGAGGGGAACCAAGCACACACAAAAAACCACCAACCCTCTAGCTAAATTAAACTAAAACCTAGGTGAAGCCTCAGTGGGAATCTTGCTGCACAAATTGGATCTCTGAATGCAGAAAAAAATTAATTATGTGATGCACAGCAATGAAGTAAGCAACACCTTGAAGTTAACCTGGACAGAGCTATTGATTCAGCAAAAAAATAAGCACTTTGCTTCACACTCTCTGTTGTTCTAATGTTAGTTTGGACTGTTGCCTGACCATTTCCAGCTAGCTTTTAGTTCATTTGCAGCTGTTCTAAATGCGCATTCTTCCCCAACGGTTCAGACAAAAACTGATCCCATCTGAGTTAATATGTTGGTTTGGGGGAAAATACTGTGTGTGCAAAAAAGAGTTTGTTGTAAACACAGCAGAACAGACCTTGCCACCAGCCTGGAGCTCTGAAGTGGATGGCTCTCGGGGCCCCTAGGGAAACAGATAGAATTGCTCAAGTAGTTTTGCCTACCTCTGCTCCAACAGTTCCAGTAAATCACTAGCAACGGATGAGTCTTCTTCTACCCATATTGCCCCATCCTACAAAGCTTTCTGCCATCTCCACTTTTACGTGCTGTGTAAATGGCAATCCTGTCTAGAAAGAGGACTTGGGCTGCGCATGTGGGTGATGCAGGGAGCACACAGCCTACCCAACTGCAGCAGCACTCTTTACCTTTATACAGCTGTTGCTGGTCTGTTCTGCAGCCTGAGAGGGCCTTCTGAACAGCAGCGCCCACCCCGCTGCTCAGAAACACTTTGAGAGCCACAGCTTTGCTGACCAAAAGCTTTCTGTTCCAGATCCACTGTGCAGATCACAACCAGCGCCTAGCTCTCGGTGCAGCCCCTCACTGAGGACCGACACTGCTAGTGCGCGCTACTGCACACACCTCTGCAGTCATTCTGCCCCTTTGTTCAGCCACAGTCACACATCCTGCTTGCCTTTGGACCTGGGCATCTCTAGCAACAACCTCCTCCTAGGGATCTGCTCTGTCTTGACTAGTAGACACAAGCAAGCTCAGCCACAGGACACTTCACGCAAGGGGTTCTTGGTTCCAGATTTTTTATTTCCCTCCTTGGTTTAGCAAAGCCAAGATTTATTGACCTTCAAACCATGCCACAAAACCTTGCTGTTGTTCTTGGCTTTTCCCAAGGAGGCAACGGAGGCAGACTGAGGCTCTATGGAACTTTCTGCTGGAGTACTTTTTCAGATCCTGAGCTATTAAAGTCTCTGTACTTTATAACGATTGCTGTTGTGCCTGAAGTTTCAGTCGACTGCCCGTATATAACACAAAAATAATCAATCAATATATTGTTCTCTATGGACAATGTTAAATCCCATTATTTTTGGTGGTTTATCTTTTTTTACTTCAGCTTCCACTGTTTTAGAGGAATATGAAGGAAATTAAGACACATTTAAAAGAAAAAAATTTACCTTTTGCTTCTTATTTGGCAGACTAGTCAGGGCCAAAACATTGCACGTAAGAGGTTCTAATCAACTTTCTCTCTTTTCCTGTCCTCTACTTTGCAACAATGAAGACAAAGTAAAATTTTCCACTGTCTTAATTAGGAAGAAAGCAACTTTGTCGGAGAATTAAAATAAGGCGCTCCCCTCCCCACCAGCACTGCAGAGTCCTTTCAGCTGACTCACACAACAGGCCTGGAAGAGCATGATCTCACTTTGCAGAAGGTCTGAACAGCTGACATCTGGTGGATTGAAGTGTGTCAACACTAAGGCATTATTCTTTAGGGCACGAAAAAAGCTACAGTCACGAGGCTGGGGCGAGGACACAGAACTCTAGGTATGGTGGTGCATTACTTCACTTTAAGAAGAAATGAAAGTGTAGACCGATTCCCTGAAAAGTTTTCCTAGGAGTAAATCTGTTTGACTGTGAAATAGTTTTAGAACAGAGAGGGTCTGTAGTAGAGGGGGAAAAAAAGTAGTCCAAAAAACCGTGAAGCCCGTTGAAGACGTCTGTTGCATTTATTAATTCTAGGCAAAAAGCAAACTGAGCTGAATTCACAAAAGGGATTAGATGGCACTGCAAACTTAAGCTTTGCCATTTTCGCCATTAGCCTTGGCACCTAATGGAAAAGCCAGCAGTTAACTATAGATGGAATTCAAAGGAGATGGCATGGTCTGCAAAAAAGCCTAAGACAGCTCAAGTGAACTTTGCTCATAAGCAAAAGGAGTGGCATAAGACCTGCTCTTTAAACAAATTTCAGGGCTTGACTGTAGGCTGAAGCTTAGCATTTCTCTCCCTTTGGGATCTGAAGCCATGCAGCATTCCCTGGATGTCCAAGAAACGAGTAAGAATTACCTCCATATTACATTTTCTGAGCAGTATAATATATTCAAAGAATGCCTACCATATTAAATCCTAGCTGCAGATACAATGTGTGAGTCCTACTAGGGCTTAAGCACAGGAAAAGCTCAAAGTGCCTTCACTTTATCAAAACAGATGATTTTGCATACAGTACAGAAATAATATCCAAGAATCTAGATAACGAGTCTGAGGGTGTCTCTAGCATCAAACAAGAGCTCAGAGGTTTAACATGTCAGACACGAATACCTAAAGAGACATTTAGTCACACAGCTTCTCCCCCATCCCCAAGTTATGGTGGTAGCAAATGAAAGTGTAAAACCCTTTCCTGGCTTGTATTTTCTAATTCAACATTTGACCTTGGATTATCTGTACTAGGAAATTTTCCATTGCTAAAAAACTCTCTACACCTATGAGTCACCTGTGACCCTCTGCGCCTCTGAACACCAAACTATCTGACCATGCCAAACATCACGACCGTGAGCATGATTTGAACTTCAGTTTCTCCAGCTCACTACTTTCAGCTCCAAAGGGGAAGCAAACTACCAGGAACAAAGAAAACTGTTTTCCCATCCCCAATTCACTGATCAACACAGGACTTTTCTATAACACACTGCTTCTTAGAACTGGTTTGAGACCTGGAGCAAAAGGGCATTACAGGGCACTAAATATGAAGTGGACTACGAGAACAACAAGCATATGACCAATGAAAACCTTGATGGTCTTAATATATAATACTACATCATTATGATTTCAGGTAGCCAGTTCAATTAAATACAGTTAAGTGCTTTAGTGACCAAAAAAAACCCCAGAAAAGTTAGTCGAAGTTGTCATTGACTTCAATATCTATTTTTAACACACTCAGTCCCTTGGTACCACTAAGTTGTTGCAGGTTAATTAATGACTGCATAAGTGTAAAGAGCTTTACATTTCCTTTCATTTAGGGAACACAGACTACGTTTCAAGGAAAAACAGAAAGCTCATCAACCTGAGTTATCCAAATGATTCAGAGCAAAATATAGACACTAAGACAAAGCCCATCATTAATATAGTAGGGCAAGGACATTGAGTGTGACTTTGTTCAGAAAAGGAGGCATACCATTCCCAGTGAATAAAGTTAATCATTTCTCTAGGCCTTTTTTTTCTCTCCATGAGTTACCTGTTAAGTCTCAGTTGCTTCAAGTTTGCTTAATGTAGCCCTTGGATTCTTCATAAACATATGGCACAAATATTAATGAGTCACTGTTGCCCCAATGTAATTGGTCATCTAACCAAATGGCTCTGTTTGCATTCCTTGATTGGATTACCTCATTTTCTTTACAGAAGTGTCTAAAAATTGATTGTAGCTTGGTTTCTTTCAGGAGGTTTTTTTCATTACCAACACCACCTTCGCCCAAACTACCTACCCCAACTCTTCATCGTTAAAAAGATTTCTTAACCCTTATGTTTCTGTGCAACAAGCTCATTCTATGTCTTTAGTTTTAATTATCAACCTATGATAACGAGCATGGTTATGGTAGCTTTAGCATAAATAACTCTCGTGAATGTTATTGCACACTTATGGATAACACTTTTTCCTTCCATAAATTCGGTTGCGCAGCTAAATATTCACATATGATAGACTAGAAGAGATTGTAAATGCCAGTAAAACAAGTATATCTTTTTTTTTTTTCTTTTTTGTATACTCATCCTGCTGGAGGCAAAAGAAACTCCTAGCATCTATAAAGATCTGAACCACACATGACAACAACCATTCCTCCTAGAGTTAAATGCTAATACTTTTAGATAAACAGAATTTATTTATAATAACACCATCTGTGGGATTCTGATAATGTTGGGGGAGGAGATTAATTTATCTTGCATTTTAAATAGAGGTGGCCGCTGGCATCAAAATCCAGATCTAGTTTTTAGCCACCCAGTTATCAGGGAATTTCACATTAAGGATACTGCATTGCTCACCAGAATGTCTCCATAACACCAATGGACAAGAACTATGAGGTCACATAATGGTAGCACTCCCCAAAGCAGGCCACATACCCAGATGAAGCACAATGGAGAATTCCCCCAGTAATGAAAAGATCTAAGAGTTAGGTCTGGATTTTATTTCCAGGTTTTAAATCGGCACATCATGTGACACAAAGGTCTCACCATTTTTTGTAATCAATTGAGATTGTTAATTGTACCTTGTTGTCCCAGGAAAGCAGTATGCAGCTTCACTTCTGGACAGAGGCTTGCAGACCCAGCAAATCTCCACTAAAAAGACTATATTGTACAAACATAAGATATCCCACTCCAAACCTGTTGTCATGCCCTTTCCCTTTCCTCATTTCATTCAGGGTCACTTGTACAGCACTACCAAAGGAAGGGCACCTAGGACAGGAACCCACACAAGCCACTGGGCTGTATTATCCTGTGCTCAATATTATACTTGATAAGTTTTAAACTTTTATTATCCAAAGTGCTTACTCTTGTAAACTTGATAGCTACCACAACGGTAGCTGCTGAAACAAAAGTGGTTGGTATGGATGAGGAAAGGAAGTCCTCTATCTTCAGAAAAGGCAAGGCGACCTGAGAATTAAGCGTCCCACGTAACACTGTGAAGACACTGGTTCTGTAATACCCTACAGGCTTCACAGTAGCACCCTGTGGGGAAGGGAAAGGAACTGTGAGACTTTAGATCCTAAGTCCTGCTCTTTTTCGCATATCTACTCCTTTACCCACCTGAAAGGTGACAGTAGATGGTATATCTAATTAAAGAAATCTGAAATGCCACAAAAATACATGAAGCAGGTAAAATCAACATTAGATTCCATCTACAACAGCTTTTAATTCAGTTACTTGATCATTTCCTAATGGACATCAAGAAAAGATAAGAAAGAAAACACAAGATAGTCCTCCCTATGAAAACCAAAATCAGTCTTACTAAGATAAATCTAAACAAAAGCTATTTATCATACACCAGCATTTCCTTCCTGTGACCTTTTAACTCCCTATATGCCTACCGTAGCCTTTTTGCTTAGAGAACCCAGATTCAACCTGTAAAGGCAGGGAAAAAATGGCACGCTTCAGTAATGAACGACCACATGGGCACAAAGCCATCAAATGAACAAAGAGGCATCAAGAACCCGAATTCTGGCATATGCTAGCTTTTGAATATTTAAATAAAGATGCAAACCAATATTCTTGTAATCTTTTTTCACGTTGTGCCTAGGGTTTGCAGGTGTGAAAACAACAGATCTATAAATAAGTTGCATACAATTGTGTACATTCATCTCTTAGTTGGACAAGAGGGTTGCAGAGGAAAAATGGCTGCTGTTCTTGCCAGGCAGGACACTGTACACTTATATATATAATGCAGGCTTTGAACACATAGCCAAGCTAATTTATGTACTGGAAGCAACATAACAGCGTTAGTGCCGCCAGCACCATCAGGGTGAATTTTCTCCCAGGTGTCTGAACCTCACTCAGGAATCTCCCCACAGCACTCCACGTGGGCACACTGCGCAGACACACACACACCTTCTGCGGCATGCTGCAAGGTGTCTGAGGAGCAGACCTGGTAAATAGATGCGATGCTGCAGGAGGAGATTGAAAGACACTTGAGAAAGGCTCTGATACATGCGAGGCAATATCACGTATGTGTGAGCACTAAGTGTGAACCTGATACATGTCAGGCAGCATCATGTAAGAAGCAGTGGGTGGGTGTGCCTAAGGATTTTCTCTAAACAGACAAATACATCCAGGTCTCCTGGCCACCCCACGACAGGCTCCAGGTCTCGGGAAGAGCAGCAGCTCAGGAGGGGCAGGGACCAGCACCACCAATGCTGCTGCAGAGTAAAGGCAAAGGATCTGAGAGAGCCACAGTGCTCATGAGGACAATGAGGACAGGAGGCAAGGGAAGACAGACACCGGTACTTGTGTTCAGTCCTCTGAGAAATAAGCACTGCTGTGGCTTTTGGCTTTACCTGGCTGGAAAGCGTGGAAGGAGGCGTCCACCCTGGCTGATCCCAGCAGGAGAGGGGAGCTGGGAGCTGCAGAAAGAGCTGCTGGCTCCCCCAGCCCCAGCAGAAACCCACAGGAGGCTGCGGGGAGGTGAGAAATCACCCCGACAACACATTTCACCTGGTAGCCCGACATTGTTTATCAGCATAATAAAAAGTGCCAATACTTACCACCTGTCTAAAATATGCAGTAATAATAAACACGGTTACAGGGCATATTATGGTCAATGATGAGATATTAATTTATACCCCAGGAAGAAGGCAGAGGCTGTGGTGCCTTACAGGGGGCAAAGCTTGCTATGGATGAGGCCAAGGCCTTTTCCTCTCTGATGAGAGAAAATGGAAAACTGCATTGATTTTTTTTTGGGGGGGTGGTTTGGTTTTTATTTTTTTGTAGTTTTAAAATAATATCCTGGTTTATATGATCAAGTTACAGAAACAAACGGCCAGGATGTTTATTACCTTTCCATTCCTGTATTAACTGATAATATCTGCGTGAAAGTGGGCATTGATTTTGTACAGGATTAAGAATTAATTAATTCAGGTGTGTGTATGGGGGGTCCACCAATGTCAGGGCTTCCCTGGGGTCCCGGGAGCAGCGGAGTTTGCCCATGGGCGTCTGTCAGGGCAGGGTCTGGCAGCCAGGGCATCGGTGGAGCAGGCAGCTGAGGGCACCGGGGCAGCCCCAGCCCTGGGTATGGGGCACCTCCCTGGGGACAGGCCAAGGCCAGGCTGGGACATGGCTGAGAGTTAGGATTGTTCAACAGAGAAGAGAAGGCTCCAGGGAGACCTTATAATGGCCTTCCAGTATCTGAAGGCTGCCTACAAGAAAGTTGGAGAGGAACTTTTTACAAGGGCATGTAGTGACAGAACGAGGGGCAATGGCTTCAAACTGGAAGAGGGCGGATTTAGATTAGGTATCAGGAAGAAATTTTTCACTATAAGGGTGTTGAAACACTGGAACAGGTTGCCCAGAAAAGTTGTGGAGGACCCATCCCTGGAAGTGTTCAAGACTGGATGGGGCTTTGAGCAACCTGCTCTAGTGGGAGGTGTCCCTGCCTATAGCAGGGGGGTTGGAACTAGGTGGTCTTTAAGGTCTCTTCCAACCCAAAGCATTTTATGATTCTGTGGGCCTGGTTCCGGGGCCCCATGGCCGGGCAGGGCAGGGCTGTGGCATCACTGGGGCAGGGACTGATGGCCCCAGGGACTGACACGGGATGCTGGGTCATGGGCAGGATGGGGGGAGTCCCCAGGTGTGGGCAGGGACAGGCAGGGCTGTGGATGCCCTCAGGGCCATGGCAATCAAAAGAAATGCCAACATGCAGTGCTCTCTCTCATAGGTCTCTGCCTCATTGACAGAACTTTAGTCCTTTCCTTCCAGCCTTGGCTCTGAACTAGAGCTTTTACAGGACAATTTTTTCTTCCCACTTTGGGCTGTTTCCCCTGTAGAGAGTGAGAAGCCATCCATGAGCTGCCATCACCACCAGCACCATGCTCCCACCAAAGGAGGGGACGTCGCAGGACATGCAGGTGTCTCTCAGTGCCACTTAAAACCAGAGTAAAACTTGGTTACTTCTAGTCCAAATTTGGATCGGTGGTCTCACTGCCAAGTAAAAATATATAAATCATCTGTGCACAGAAGCATTTTTACATACAAAGGCTAAAGAGCCAACTTCCACACATGAATACAAGCTTTGTGAGTACCTCTGCACGATGGAAACTGCAGGTGGTTGTTGTAAGTGATGCATTTTAGTAGATTTATTCTATTTTTTAATTTGGAAAGGCAACAACTATCTTCCAGGGCAGGATTTCATGGGGCTTTTTCTGCGGTTTATACAGAAACTTGCTGTGGTCAGTCAGGCCACCCATGTTGAACATAACCTCACAAACATCACCGATTATCTGCGTAATACAGAGAACTTATGCTGTATTTTACCTTTGGGTTAACATCAGCTGTAAAAACACTGTCATTTGACAAAGCCAGACTATGCATAGAGCGGTCAGGGCTGGCACTGAGTCACTCAACAATTGCATGTTTTGCTATATAATGGTACTGGTTAAGAACATAGTTGGCTGGAAATTTTTCAACAAAAGACTTATTTTTGGCCATGAAATTTCAATTATCTCAATTTAATGCCATGGCCATCAGTGTGGTTCACTATTTTCCAGAAAATTATATGACTCAAGAGCACATCAGAGGAAATAACCGTGAGCTTAACTGTAGTGGAAGAGGTGGACATCTCCTACCATGTCTATAGCTTCTTACAGATAGCCCTCTGCCTGTAGCTTTAGTCCTAAAATGAAAGGAGGAGGTATCCCTAAACTTAGAAACAGGGTTGTGTACAGCAGCAACTGAGCACTCCCATACTTACGTGTGGGGCCATCTAGGATTAGACTGGGGTTTCACTTGCCTCGTCTTACAGCACAGCTGGGAGGGGAAGGCAGATAGAGGAGCACACCTTACCCTCACTTGCTGCCCTCCTGCTGGAAGGCAATGATGAAGTCCAAGAGCTCATGCACGCTCATGCACAGGAAGGAGAAAGAAAACCAGCAAAAGGAAAAGGCCCTGCTGGGTGAAAAGCAGACCTCCTTGGGCCACCTGCAGGCTGAGCAGAGGGAGCAGCTGCAGCATCTGAAGAAGTGGGGGTGCACTAAGGGCTGGCTCAAACTGGCCACGTGCTCCCAGGGACACACAGATTAACAGTCAGATTTTTAGCCAATGCTGTCTCAGTCATGTCCAGATTTTAGAGAACAAACTACTCTTAGAGGTCATGTTAAACACAAGTTATATTCAAATATCTGTGGCCAGATAAAAATCTTTCTGCACTGCCTGATTCAAGAATGTTAATTAGCACAGTAAAACAACTGAAAGTCCCAGGAGATAAAAACCGTACGATGTTATTGTTTAAATGTAAACCCAAATTTTACTGATGGTCTTGCAGAAAGATTGGGAGCTTTCTGTTTGCCATCAGCTTTTGGGGCAGAAGTACTTTTACTACAAGGAATACTAGAGAGCAAAGATGCAGAAAAACAATTATTTTCCTATCTGATGATTTGGGGCAGGGATTAGACCCATTCCTCACTTTTCTGCGCATTTTTTCTATCTTTCTGTGGCATAATATGTGGAGTCCCCCCCTACAAATGAAATAAAGAAGACAGTCTCATAAGTTGGTGAATTTGAGGACAAATGAGTTCTGGAAATCTCACTTGGAAATTCTCTTGGCATGCTACATAAAGTCAAATGCAAGCTTTTTCCCCCCTTCCTTTAGTTGTCTCAAGAATTATTTAGAACCAGCCTCGTTGCCTACCAAACATCTACGCTCTTTCTCTCTCCCACACGTACGCACATGCACCCCCACGCTGCTGCACTGGTGTGCACATACATCTCTCCAGCTGTGTCCTGGAGGTTCCCGCGAGCCTGAAGGGAATGCTCATGAAACATGACTTTCACAGATTCTCAGTCCATCTGGAACACTAGGGCAGCATATGGTGGGGCAGCACAGTAACTGTGTGCGGACATGTCAGACTATTTTTGCCTTGTGTATTACCTGATTAAGGTAGGAGAAGACGTGCTGATATAAGCCTCTTTCTCCCACATTAACCCTCTCCAATTTTATTTTTCAATTTAAAAAGAAAGGATGTTTCGGCCAGCCCTGCAGGGGTAGTATTCCCTGAAAGGTACAAGAATGCTTGCATAAACACGCTGTTGCTGATACAATTATACCAGCTTAGCATAGACAGAGATAAAAAAAGAAAGGTGTGCAAGGGAAGAATGTTTTTTAATATAAATTGTAGGGTTATCCCTGGGGCTGGAGAAAAAGGTACAGTTAAAAAAAAAAAAAGATTAGGAAATAATAACTAAAGCTGCATGCTTTATTACTTCAGGTAAAAATATCTTATGAATAATATAATCATTGTCGCTGGTTATTGGGTATGAAAAAGATAAGTGTAATCAGTGTACTGTGATACAGGAACATTAACACTTTCACATTGACTGGATACAGACTTAGAAATGAGTTAAGAATCACTGGGTCATCTAAGTGGAGGATTATTCTACACACAGGCCCCTAGGTCAATTTAAATTATTTAATTTATCTCAGTGACCGCAGGGGCCTAACCATGCCTGTGCCTGCATTTTTATCTTGCAGTCCTGTTAGCATAGGTTTAATTCTGGGGGATCAGAAAGGCTAGACTAACAAGGCAGTGTACCAAAATGCAGGCTCTTGTAGGGTTAATAATAGAACCACAAAGAGAAATGACTCAAATTATACCAAGGACGTTTTATTACCCAGCAGCCTTAATCAGTATTTTTTTTTTTTTTACACATTATTATACCAAGGGTCCTTTCAGTGCTCATTGGCTTGTTACAAGCATTAAAAGAGGGGACGATGCTTTGCAATTAATTCCATGTCTTACTCTGAGTCTCACTATTTTCTTTGAGTAGAGTTGGGAGGAAGCAGGCAGATGCAGCCCACCCCGCTGCTGAAAGCTGTCCAGAAATTACCGGGAAAGCATGTGAAGTAAGTTTACTGGCGTGCTACATTTCCACTCATTTCTTTCCCAGACAGTTGGGACCACTGTAGCCATTTACCCACGGACCATATTTCTTGCCAAGGCATGCAGGGGTTTTGTGACCCATCATCCCTCCCCACCGCCTGTGATCACCAGGCTGGTTTCACTAAGGGGTCAGTGTACGTAATACTCCCATTAATGTGTTTTGGAGCTGTGAAAATTTAGCACTTTGGCTCAAGTGAAAGATCTTAAGATAACTGCTGGTTAGTAGCATTTCTCTAGAAGTTTCAGTTCTGGTGGCTTTCTAGAAAAGAGAAAGAAAGAAGAGAGGGCCAAAGCACTGATGAGACAAATCAGAGAACAATTAGTGGTTAGAGTCTGTACTGAATTATTGACAAATACAGTCATGCTTCAATTTGAATTTAAATTAAGTCAGCTACACAACCAACTGTAAGAGCATCTTGACCCCACAGACAGAAAAGATGAAAAGCCTGTTCTTAAATAAGGTACAATCCTGTTGAAGAAAACAAATCAACAATACCCATGGGCTGATACAATATGCAGCCAGGCTGTGAAATTCCCAATGGCCTTGTGCTCTTTTTTTTTCCTAGGAAGCTAGGAAATTCATGTTATCCCTTTAGTCATACTCTACAATGGATCAATAGGTTTAAGCTTCTCATTGGTTTCCCTTTTGATGTGAAGCTGATGTTCTCACAGATGTAAAGGTATTTCCCCTTGTGTGGTGTTCTTTGAGCAAGCAGATTGTAGGATGTTACCACGTCTCTGCTGTCCCTTAAGCTGTGAAAAGCTGCAGCTGAAGTAATCACAGTTTAGTGACCAAAAATAAATGTTTAAAAAGGGAGACATTACCTGCACTGAACATCTTCCTAGGATGATATTTGAGGATGAAATGAATAATGGAACGCTGACAGCTACCAGGCCTCCTTACGTGAAGCATTGTACACCCAGTATGGACCTCAGCAGCATCTAAGCAAGCACCATCCAAGGCAATGTTAAACATGCTGCGAAAGGTTGCCCATCAGGTAGGAATCACAACTTGGTATACATTGTTTTGCAGCTCCAAAAAGGAAACTATGCCCAGTGAGGCATGTTGATTCTCTAATGTTTTGTTCTTCCTTTATCCAGCTTTCATTATTTGAGTTCACTTTAAATTCTAAGCATAACGATATCTCAAACCTGAAGGAGAGTTTACCTGGAACAATCAACTTTTGCTTGTTTGCTGCCTGCAAATCCACACTAGCTGCACTAGGTTGTGTGTTGAGTCAATCTCAGTCTTGGCTTGCTTGAAGCAAATTCACAAAAGATTTCCTCTCGGGGAATTTTCTTTAAGCCAAAACAAGATGCAGATAAAGAGTTAAATCTTGGGGTGTTTTTCCCAAAAGTAAAACAGAAGTCTAAGACACCTCTGTAGTGGCAAAGAGATTCAAACCTGGATAAAGCTTCTGCAACTTTAAATCATGGCAAGAATTCAAAACTGGTTACAAATATCTCACGCAAAAAAAGCAACAAAATCATTGACTTGGTCCTGGACTAAGAAAAGAAAGGTGGGTTGTTTGGGTTTTTTTTGTTTTGTTGTGGTTTTTTTATAATTAACCTCTGAGAAATCAGTCTTGACAGTATTCCCAAAGGTAGTACTTCCCCCTCTCACAGATTAGTTGAGGCTACTCTCAGTGGCTTTATACAGCATGTTCTTTTTAGTAAGCCAACCTTTTCTATCAGTATCAGAAAAAGGACCATTCTAGTCTCCCTGTAAAAACCTGTTTACATGCAGATTTATGCAGTCTATAGGTAATGTTTCAGAGTAAACTCAAGGTGGAGTTTATATATACTTTATATATACACTATATATACTGCTCAATGAGAACCTGAAATAATGGTTGTTCAATGCTGGTCAATGCAAGTTAATAAGAGCTATTTATTTAGGGCTTATTTTTTCCTTTTAATTGCAGATTCACAGCACCAATGATATTTTAAAATAAGAACACTTCCATTTTAAAAGATTATTTTTTCAGAATGTATTTAAATTTAGATGCTCCAAGAACAGTCCTACAATATACTATGTTTCAGTCCACCAGATAGAAGAAAGCAAACAGATACTCCTGAAATGAAATCAGAGTTGCTAAACACCAGAAAAAAATCAGAGGAATCTGTAGGAAACAGCAGTTTAAGTAGAGCTGTGAGAGTCTTGAAACAAAATGCCATAAGCCAGCTGCGGAGCACGCTAGCTGAAAAACTTTAGGGCATCTATTGAAAATTATTTTGAAAGCATTGGTAGGTCAAATATTCTTCTATTGCTTCTCCAAGGTGCTCAAGAGAAGCAAGTTTTTTTTATTTGTTCTCTTCTTCGATTTGACCAACAGGCCTAGATATCCACAAGTGTAAAACTGCCTCTCCCAAAACATTACAGAACTATTGGTTATTACCCCAATGCAGCAATGCTCCTTGCCTCAATCCGAATCTGTATTTCCTTTTTATTGAGGAAATACTTTGTTTTCCTTCACTGGATAAGTAGCATACAACCAACCTCTCCAGCGAAGCTTCAGCTTTACTCCTCTTATCCCTCAAATTAATGGAGGAAAGTGAAGTTTATAAACACACTGGAGCTTGTAACATTAGAAACACTTGCCTGTGTTTGCAGCTCCCCAAATGCACAGCCTCATTTGCTGCCCAATCAAACTCAGTACTTGTAACAGTTACCTGTGCAGGTCTTACTCTAGAGTTTAAAATTCCCCACCTACAATATATATAGTTAGTCTTAATAAATAAATGACTTGGACCATGCATTATATATCATTCAAATCCATGAGGACACAAATTATGTATAATACATTGGCTGTGTAATTTATTTATTAAGCAAAACGTGAATTTTCCATGCTTGTGTTTTGAGGCACAGTTTGTCACACACAGCTAAATGATGTATTCTTATTAGTCCCACTCAATTACCAAGTCATCCCTCTGTGCACTGTATATTTGTTAATGATAGTGCCACAACGCTGCATCTACAATACCTGTGATTTTAGTGATTCATAACCACTCACTAAAACTGTGAAAATGATAAATTGACTGCTGTTGATTAAATGCCGCCAACAGTATGTTTCGTATGTGTTTGTCGCAGTTAGGAGTTAAAGAAACAGCATTGCTCCAATCATTTAAATATCTAATTAAGCAGAACCCTGGCTAGATAGAAAGAGCTTGTTGGAATGAAATAACATTAAAAGGGAAGAAAAAAAACATAGCACTGATTTTTGCATGTGTGTACATGAAGACTTTTCATCTCAACCCCACTGATCATAAATATGTCATGAACAAAACAAGAGCAAAAGATCAAAATTAAAAAGGCTGAAGAACTTGGACTGGAGTTCTCCCAGACTCACTGCACAGCTGCACATGGTTGATTTGATGGCTTTAGCTGATATCTGAGATTAGCTTGAAACAACAGTGAACTCCAGTAACATATAAGGCAGCCCTTGATGACAGCCCTTAAGACTGGGGCAAATAGAGTGGAGAGGAGATGATGGGGGGAAGCTGTATTCCAGTAAGGCAAATAGCATCTCTTAGCCTCCCACTGTAGGGAAAACTGTTTGCACATTTGTAGCAGAGGAATGGCAGAAGAAGGGGGAAATATCTCTTTCAAACTTAGATTAATTATCTTTATTGCTTTGCTTAATGCATTTTTTCTCCCTTTAGATTAATCCTGTATAGAGTCCTCAAGCTAATACTGGAAGCAGAGTGGAACAAGACCAAGAAAAGTGAATGTTTCTGTGCCAACAACTTGACTTCTATCTGAGGATGCTGGAGTAGACAGAGTAATAAAAATAAAGACGTGCCAACTTATGGTCATCTTACTAAGATGAATTAGAAGAGGTTTTTTTCCCCTCCTTCATTTTGATTTTGGAGCTAAGCAGATAGACACCAGAGTACGTTAAGGGTTTCTGTCCTTTTTTTTTTTTTTTCCTAGCTATTCTTCACACAAGCAACACTTACATATATCTGTACCTAAATAGTGACTTTCACTTCAAATCACTTTGCACACTGTGGCCAGAAAACTGAGGATTTGCATGTGAGGTGATGCTGGTATGTGGCAGGGACAGCACTTCTTAAGAGAAGCAGAAGGGAAAAATGTCTGGTGCAAAGTCTGTATCTTGTATAGTCCATTGTAGGTTTTCTCTTTTAAACACAAGAACCATGCTACGTCCAAAAATCTTTCACGATTTAGATGTGCAAAGAACACATATGGGCAGTTTATTATACCTCAGGAGCAGAGGTCTGAGCCAGTTCTGGCTAAATTTTAATTTGTGTCCACGAGGACAGTAAATATTTTAGACGTGATGCTTACATCACAAAATCACCTCCTGCAGCAGAGCCTTGCTAGTATGGCATGTATGGTCTTTTTCATTTTGTTTTCCATAGGTATCCTCTCTCTACACAAAATGTGTCCCCAGCATTACACATGACTTCCTGCTCCTGCATCCATGGACTCCCAGGCAGAGTTTTGTAGAAGCAAGTGAATTAGGAGAAAAAGGAAGATATTTGTCTTTCCTATGAACTGCTTTCTACAAAGGGAACAAAAATTTATTGTGATAAAGAAAGCAGCTCCAGGCTACCCAATGCTGTCATGGAGAAAACAGTCTTCGAGGTGGTTAACACTATGGTTAAAGTGACATGTCTAAATTAACAGAGAAAATAAAGGCAAAAACTGTAACTTAGACTGAGTAGCTCTGAAATTTAGACTAACGTCTTATTTCCAGAGAAAAAAAACATCCAATCCTCTTGTCAGTTAATGGGTCTGTTAAAGATACTTTGCCCTTAAAACATTTTTTATCTGTAGAACTGAAAGTGCATATTCTTCTTTACCCTGTACACTTACATGCCACATTGCTAAGACCGCAAACACTAGAATATTAAATATAGTTCTGTTACAGAAATCAGCCTGGAGAAGAGAAGGATCCAGGGATACCTTATAGCAGCTTTCCAGTACTTAAAAGGGGCCTACAGGAAAGATGGGGACAAACTTTTTAGCAGGGAGTGTAGTGAAATGATGAGGGGTAATGGTTTTAAACAGAAAAATGGTAGATTTAGATTAGCTATTAGGCAGAAATTCTTTACTGTGAGGGTGGTGAGACACTGGAACAAGTTGCCCAGAGAAGTTGTGGATGTCCCATCCCTGGAAGTGTTCAAGGCCAGGCTGGATAGGGCTTTGAGGAACCTGGTCCAGTGGGAGTTGTCCCTGCCCATGGCAGGGGGGTTGGAACCCAGTGATCTTTAAGGTCCCTTCCAACTCTAACCATTCTATGATTCTATGATAATTCACCCTCTCAAGGAAAAAGAAGCCTCTGACAGAATCCATTGCTTTTCTAAAAGAGGCTCTGTTGGTGAGATTTGGGTCTATGACAGTAAACGTTTAAATGAAATAAATCCCCATATTTTAAAAAGAGCTAGAAGGCTTGAATGGGGTAGAAGAAAAGAAGGAAAACCCTTCTAGTCCGTGCCAGAGTGGTCAGAGGCTTTTCTTGGTACAGCATTTCCACTACAACCTCCACCTGAAACTCCGAGCAACTTAGAAAATCTCCATGAATAATTTCTTAGGCAGAGCTCAATTCCTTCAGTACTCAGAGGACAAGTCATGCCTGAGGACAGGTACATGGAGTACCAGTAAGGATCTGGCTACCCACTAGAGACCTTCAGAAGCCCATGGAAAAGGCCATCTCATGTCAAAAGAGCAAATAACCCGACAAAGTTCAATTGAACAACTCAAGGACATCAGCTCAGAACCGCCAAAGAGCCCCACTGTTAACTTATTCAGTGACCTGCCACAAACACAAAGAGAAACTTGCTAGATAGCACAGAGGGAGACAGAAAAGACAAATTATTATCCAACAAGAAGAAGAAAATAAAAGACATTTCTGGGCTAGAATAGGCTGGGGAGAGGGTGTAGCTGGGAGGCTGTTCACGTACACTTGTGTGTATGTACACTTTAGCCAATTGCCCGTGGACAGGACAGGGAGAAGCAAAAAGCCTGAGGGTGCTGGAAAAGCTGCTGCTAGGGTTAATTTGTTCTTCAAGTGAGGTTTGTGCAAGGAAGTATCTGAAGCACATTCCCTAACTGTACTTCAGCAGTAACTATGAAGTACATATAGTAAGAAAAGGCAAAGATTTTCCCCAGGCCAGAGACCAGAGACATCAGGAATTAATGTCTTTTCATTGGTTTTTTTCCATGCTCACCCCAACTAGACCCTAAATGTGAACCCTGAGTCTCGCCACAGCGCATTATGCACCAGTGGAGAGGAGATCTGGAAGCATGGTTGTATGTCTAAACTGGGAAGAAAACAGTGTCTGGAGCCAAAACAATAAAAGTGTCCTGATTTTTCACGACAGATTCACCATACCAGCAATTAAATACTTTAAAAAGGCCAAATCTCATGTTATTTTGCATCTGAAAGCCCACAGGAAAAGACTAAATGAAAAGCATTGCACAGAAGTGCCACACATTAATTCTTCACACACAAAATTGTACATTACCACAGAATCCTATTGAAACTTACCTTTCAGTAAAAGTGCCTAACCAGATCTTAACTACAAATAATTGGGGGAGAAGGGAGTAAAACAACAATTTTGTCAAAATAAAGACCCAAAGTATTAGGTGTCATAGAAAATGCACATGTCATTCTTCCATAAATAAAGTTGCTAAGCAGATTTACTGTGAAACAATTTATGCTGTGTTATGTAAATGGCAAAATTCTTAAGCCTGCTTGGTTGTAAAGAACAAACCTGTGAAAAGAATCCATTTTTACCATCAGTCACACCATACATTTAGCAGGTGTCTGTTTTACCCACAAGCCTTGCAGATATGCAAATAAATACATAAAATGCCAAATGTATCAGCTATTCTAATAATGTTTTTCTCCCAATTTTTTTTTTTCTAAAAGAAGTGAACAATTGTTTTATTAGACCTGGATGGATGTCCCTTTCCAATTTCTTTATAATCAAACAGAAACTTGGCAGAGAACCAAAGCATTTATTCTTCAGAGAACACAATGTTTTAGCTACTACTTAGCTATTCCTACTGTAAAGGACTCCTATCAAGGACTCTATCAAGTATGCCATGAAGTATACTCATTATAGAGAATAAGCTTCTCAGCTGGCTTTTTGCTTACCCACTGCACAAGCAACACTGAAAGGCAAGTTAAGAATCATAGATTTTGCTCTTTATAATCAAGGAATCAAGATAATATACTAAGAATTTAACAAGGAATTTAACAAGGACAAAACTATGAGTGAACTAGAAGCTATAAAAGAAAAATCTAAACTGAGGAGGTTGGAAGAAAAGTGGAATATAAAAAAAGGTGACAGGGTGTTGGGGAGGGAATAGGATGATGGGGAAGAGAATAGGATGTAAGTGAGAGAGAAAGATTAAAAAAAGCAAGAGCAAAATAAAAACTGATTTCAAGGAGCTGAAAGCATAGCACTGAAGTGTTAGAAACTGGAAGGTCCATTCATTTTCCACTGAGCATTAGGGAAAGAATTGGGAAATGAAAGTAGCAAACTGGGTGGACCGACCTCTGCTTTTGTTTACAGGTATGAAAGCAGATAACAAGTGTTAAATGAGCAGAGTAACTGCCAGTTACCCCTTGCATGGCATATCTGAGCCACATTAGAGTTTTCAGTATCTATGATTAGCTATTACTGCTAAACAGGAGCTTCCCTATATTTTCTGATATTAGCTCTGCTCCGTCAATCAAAATGGAAAAATCTCAATTAAAGCCCTCCATTCCCACAAATTTCAAATGGTTTTAACAGGAAAATCAATCCATCTTTCAGTTCATTCCTGCTACAGGCCCAGTATTTATTTTCTGTGCACATCCACAGGAACAAAAATGTCAAGTGTTCAAATGTCTCTGAAAAGGGTGACTGCAGTCATAACTGGACTGTTTTGAAGCCCATGAAAGGATAAGAAATAATTCTTCCATACTTCCTTGGTCTACACAATGGTGTCAAAAAAAAAGAATGGGTTGAAGGTAGGCAGAAGATGCATTGCCGACGCAATGAGAAATAAAATGCCTACAGTTTAATTGGTCACGCTGTCATCACACATCTTTGATACCGATATTTGAATTCAGAAATAGCACATGTTCTTCTGCCTACCCAGGTGATGCAAATAGAGAAACCAGGCAGCACAGAGGCACAGGCTAAAAGGCGCTCCTCTGGCTGCCCACCACCATCCGACTGGCACACATACAGTCACCCAGTCTGCAGGGTATCTAGGAAATCAGTGCGCCTGCTAAACACAGGCAAACAAGATCCAAACAGTAAAATCAACCTGCTTTGGTTTTGAGTTGAAGTTTCATGAGTATAACAGCCAGAAGAGATTTCATGCCACCAGGAGTGTTTTGCTTCCATTCTCACAGCTGTCCTCTCCCATTTGCCATTATTGCTCAGCCTCTGTGATCTGATCTCTGAATGAAGTTTCCCTATGCAAAACTGAAGCAAATGATTATGCAAGGAACTGCCATAAAATTCAGTCTTTCAATCAAGACGTTGCACAGTTGCTAATGCATGATTGTTTATTTAAGGGTGTCGTTTTTTTTAAGTTAAGCAGTTCTTGAAGCTGTTCTGGATGTTAGTTTTCTAATCTTTTTAGTTATTTCTCACTGATCACTAAGGATGATTGGCTGGCAGACGGTATCAATCAGCCTGAGTACAAGGATTTGCACAGTACTGTATTTCCAAAAAATATGCAGTGAATATTCAAGGCTCTATCCTGACTGGGTACCCTAATTAGTCTGTCTGATTGGATCTTGTCTTCTGTTTTCAAGCTGTTCACTAGCAGTAGAGGTGTCGCTCATTTCCAGACTTGCTTCAAGTAAAAGAAAAACTTCAACATGTATGAGAAAGGACGGTACCAACAGAAAGTGGGACATACAAATTAATAAAAATGAAAATTCTTAATAAATAGAAATAAACTTCCTGATTTATTTCTATCTTATGTTTGCCCCCATTTACTCTCTGCATGCATCCCCTTTTCCACCAATAATTCATTTGTGTTTATGGAGCCAAGAAGATCCATTTAAAATTCTAAAATACAACAGAAACTAAAACTTATTGTAATTATTACAGAAGAGGTATGAACATATATTATAGAGGAAGAGGACTGTGAATGAGAAGCCATGAGAGAAGAATCAGTACAAATTAGAAACTGTTTGACCCCTCAAAAGTTTGTTGGGCTGCTTGGGGAAGTGGATGGAGTGGTATTATTTGTGCCTTTTCATTTAAAATTTATTTAAGGATATTTTCAGCTAACATGGCATACATACTTAAGCAATGTTTTTACTTTTTGTATTGTGAAGTGTTTGTTATAATGTCTCTAAATTTAAATAAAATAATGTGCCCGTTTGGTGTTTGAGTCTACATAAAGTCTTAATGGAAACGAAGTAGGATGTTTTATTGGCATTAATGCCTCTAAGGCATTCCTGGTAACAGAGACAATAACTTTTCTATTTACTGATACTTTCAGGTCTCATCTGCCAGAAAAAAACTTGAAATCACAGAATCACAGGATCATATGGAGTTGGAAGGGACCTCTGGAGATCATCTAGTCCAACCCCCCTGCCAAAGCAGGTCCACCTAGAGCAGGTTGCACAGGAATGTGTCCAGGCGGGTTTTGAATGTCTCCAGAGAAGGAGACTCCACCACCTCCCTGGGCAGATCAAATCAAATCATCAAATAAGTATTTGGCCTTCCAATTTGCTCAGTTTAAAGTACAGTTAATACCTCATTAAAAACAAAAACATAAACAAAACCAAACAGACCTCCCATACATTTCTAGTTTGACTGCTTCCAATAAATGCAAAGTTATAAAAGGGGTCTGTCATTTATAAAAGGGAGTAGACTTCACTTCTAATGCAAGAAGTAAACTTCGATTTCAGGGGAAATTTACCCTGAGACAACTATATTAGTCAATACATAAAATAATGACAGTTCCTAGGGAGTAAGGGAATTAGAGATTAGTGATGTATCACAGGCTGCCAGAATTAGAAACACAGGGGCTAGGAGAAATTTTATTCTGAGCAATAAGTTCAACTAACCTGGAAATTCTCTCTCGCTCCTTCTAACAAAAAGGAAAAAAGAAAAGAGAAAAAAAAAGAAAAGAAAGAAAAAAGAAAAAGGAAAAGGAAAAAAAGCAGGAGGAATGAGTTTACTTAAGCTGTATGCAGCAGACTTAGCCAAATGAGGACATGGAAGAACTATAGAAACCTCAGGACTGTTCATTGCAGTTCTGCATTAAATGAAAAAATGAAAAGAGTAATTACTACTTTTTTTTCTTTTTAAAGTCATTTGGGAGAGATAATGTTTTCTTCCTCATTTCCGATCCCTTGGAATGCTCTTTTTAACCATTCTCTCCCAATGACAGAACTAAAAGTTTTTTCTTTAAAAGCTAAAAGCTGAGAGGCTCACCCATAATCTGATTCCAGAAGCTGTAGATTTAAGGGTCACAGAAAGGTTCCTGGTTTTCCCCTCAGAAGACCACAGGATGCATAAAAAAACCAAATATTGAGGGCTCCATGAGTCCCATGACATGGCCTTTCCCAACCCAAACAGTACAGCAGCTGCTATATATTCGAATAACTTTCCAACATCCCAAGTGAACAACGGTACCGGTACACAAAAACTCCAACCATCATCTGCCAATATATGTTGAATGTGAGCAAATCAAGCCTGTCTGAGAAACTGAAATCACAGTTACATTTCTGTGCTTTTGTCCTTATTTTTCCACAGTTCTGTATGTAAGTTCTTACCATGCTGCCAGAATAGACCTATGACATAACGCAACATAAAGTTATGCTTTGAATCTATTTTTGGCACAGTTCCATGCAGCTCTTGGTCTGTTTCCTTAAATAAGATGCACGTTAATTACTAGGATGCATTTTAAATGAACACACTATTTGGAGTACTGCTGCCTTCTCAATAGCAGATTTCAGTCTACATTTCTGCTGCAATCTACAGAAATGCACCACAAATCTGAAATTTCAGAAAATCCAGAGTATGGTCCACCAAATCTAATTTCAACTACATGGGATATGAAACCAAAGTATTCCCACAGTGCAAGCTATTACGAATTTCTGTCCTTTAGCTGAAATCAGGATCTGGACCACTGAATTTATTTTCCCCATTTGTCTCCCGTGAAAACCAGTTCTGTGTAGGTGTCCACAGCAGAGACTAATCTGTTCAGATGCAGTTTTTTGAGCTACTTTGCATCAGTTTCAGTAAATAGCAGCATGCCTTCCATTTTTTCTTTCTCAGACATTTTCTTTCTTCTTAGAGAAAGCTTTAAAAAAAAAAAAAAGTAAGTGCTTTCTTCGTGAGTCTTCAGCCTTACGTAGTGGCCTGTCCTCCCAGTGTCCTTCCCCAGGCCCCGAGTCATGCATCACTCATCTTGTCACATTGAACTCCAGATGCTCCTACCCTAGAGAATGCTCTGACTCTGGCAATTTTTCTTCATTCTCACTAACAATTTGGTAATGAAATATTGATTTTTAGTTAGATTCATATTGATGCTATTAGGTTTGCATTGATAAATCATGCTGGCCTCCTGTCTGAGAGGCTAGAAAGTGCTACACTGAACCCTGGAGATTACAATCAACTCATTGATGTGTTAATTTGATGGATTTTTTCGTTCTCTTAGAAGGAGTAGGAGGGGTAGGGGAAGATTTTTCAGTATGGCTGTTGTAAAGTTTTCACAGCGAAATCAGGGACAGTAATTGTGGGTTTTTCTATGTGCATTCACTTTAAAAGTATCTTTCTGCCTATTTGTCCAGAACATAAAAAGAAAGGAGGGGGAGAAGGACTCTGGGGTTGAGAGGATATGACACACCTTGTAAACAGAGCTCCAGACTCCCACATGGAGTGGAAAAAATAGGAACAGTTAAATCCCAATTAAACCCTTCAGAGGTCGTAGTCAAAAAGCATTTCCTTCTGCTAAACAGGTCTTCATGTAGAGCTAAATCCCAGGTGAAGTGAAAATATTGTGGAGACGGGAACCCCCTCTGCTGGCCCTATTCTACCTGGAGCTGCCACGGTGGGATAGCTCCCCCCCTCCTCTCTCCAGCAAAGTGCCACTTAGAGACCCTACGTCCACATGCATCTGCAGCCTATTTAAAACAGCCTCTAGCTTTGATTTATGGTACTGTGCAAATGTAATGCCTGTCATTAAGGGACAATACGTGCCAAACCAAAGGATTACATTGTGATTTCCTTCAAAGGCATGGGGTTTCAAGGGGGTACAGCAGCCACTATAGCACAGGGGAAAAGACTTTTACAGAACACTTAAGTCAAAATTTGCTGTATCATTATTTTTGTAAAGCAAAACCATTTCACACTTAAGTGTTGTTTTACTTATTTTCCACGAAAGGTTATCATTCCCCCCTTCACCTGCATTCCCCACTGTGCTCCTGAGCACCAAGGGACAGTAGCAAAGCCTCTTTGACAAAGGACTGATCCTGTAAGCAAAATAGACCAAAACTTTGCTTTATTAATAAAACCATTTCCCCTACTGAAATAATTTCTCAAGTCCTTAAGCCAGATGCATTTTTATTTTTTTTTCATTCCTGTCCCTTCTTTTCCTGCCCTTCTAAGAATACTGGTGATCAGCTTGCCAAGTCAATGACATCTTAACCAATTCTGAACCTCATACAGCCTATGTTGGACCAAGTGAGTTACCAAAAGAACCTCAGTGAAAGACGTTGCAACTCCCTTTGATCAATAATTATTGTATGGAGTTGGGGAGGGTGAGGTAGGGTATGGAAGAAGCTCCATTATCAGCTTTTCCAGCCCTTCCAAGAGCCTTCACTACTCCTTCAAGGTTGAACCATTAAAAATAATAATTCCACTGCACATAAGACAGTTTATTATTTCCTTAGTTGTTCTGTTTGGGTGCCAGTTGAAAGAAAGAAGGGAAACTTGGAGGAAAAGAAAAAATACAGCTTTTTGTGCCACGTGGAAATGGGTACCTTTTTGCGGGAACTTGCCTAAATAAAACACTTATATACTAGGATATTTTCTAATTAGCTTCACTTCAAGGCTCCCTCCCCACCTCCCTCTCCTTCTTCTCCCTCCTGGATGAAAGCATTCAAAGAGTCCTGCCCTAAAGAAATATGTCCCAGTATATAAGGAGGCAATCATCTCTACCTTCAAAAGATGATGTCAATGATGAAACTGTTAGTTAAATTCTGTTGTACTATTGACATCTTAATGCCACAAGCCCAGCTGGTACGAGATCAGTAACGTAAACAGCTGAGTTCAAATTAATCTCTTTGAACCTCACTGCTGAGCTGAAACCTCTGTCTGACAGTCTAAACTGCCAACTTCATCTTCTTCTCCCAGTTATACAGTAGGCTAAACATGAAAAAAAGCACCCTGCTAATGCAAAAAGGTTTTGCGTTTTGCAAGGAAATTTAAGCTCTGGCAACCATTTCAAGCACAGCTCTTCCTCTTTGCACACATGTAGTAGTTTGCATTACCACATATGCTGTTAACTAATTTACTCATTTATTTAGATTTTTACAGCACTTATCCCATGCTCCAAGTGCTTTTAGAATTATTTAAACATTCAGTGCAACACTTAACATTTAAATTTACAATTCAGTTAAGAATACTTAGGTTATGGTAGAACAACCAAATTTAAAACTAATTTACTCTACCAAAGCACCCTCAAAGAAAACCCACAGGGAGTTAAAGCTCTCAGCCCAGCTCTACCGCTAATGTCTGCCTGAAAAACCTGAGGAAGAAAGGAAAGGCAAGCTCCGTGCTGCTGGAGATCAAACCAATACAGGCTCTGAAGACCAGGGAAGGAAACTACATTCCAGGATCAGAAACCCATTAAGAAAGTGCTCAGCCAGCTACTCTATTCCTTTAAAAACCAATTCCAGCCATTCCGTCAATGGCTTACCACATCCCAAACTACTTCATCGGGAGTTATAAATCTGCGTCTACTGAAGTTCACGTCAGCTCTCCGCTATGAGCGAAAGGTGGCTCAGGGTTTATACCCACAGTCAAGCTACCATGGCTAAGCAAGTTACCAGAGATCAGTTGAACCCAGATAACTCTCTTTGAGTGCCCTTATAGCCCATCATAAATATGAGGTAATTCAATTTAGCCTGCAATGAAAATAGATTAAGCTAAGTCAAATCACCTTACATTTGTCAAAGGCGAGGAGGACACATGCGGACTGTTTCTGCAGCTTAGCTGATGCATGGTAACCCGTTAAACTGCAGTAACTCAATTGCAGGTCTGAGCCCTAAACTGCACTCACTCAGAGGGGCTGAACTTCTTGACATGAAGCATGTCACTTTTCAGTAGATTTTTTTTTCACTAACCCTAACATTTATAGGTGACCATAGTAAGAACGAAAGTCGTGCCCCGGTGTTTACCTGAAGGTTGATTTAACCAGGTGTGCAAATGCTCGCACCAGACTGCACATTTGCGTTAAACCTGAAGTTTTTAGGTTTCTAAAATTAAATGCTCCCACTGCCAATTTAAGAAACTTTCGTGGGCCACAGTGCACCAAGACCTAAATGCAGAGCTCTTGAGAGAGAGCAGAGTTTATTTGAACTGCACTGCAATTGCAGTATTACAAGAATTACATGAACGGTGGGAAGAAAGGAGGAAATAATAAGATTAAGGGCTAAGATCTGGAAATTGGGTCTTTTCTGGGTGATTATGTAATAATTCTTGATATTTTCAGGAACTGGATGACTAGGAATAGCATAGGTATCCAGAGAGCTGTATTTTCTAACTGATAAAAGTGCAGCAGGAAAGTATATACTGCATATAAACAGTAAATGATTTTCTGATTATTATCCATTTTCCCAATTATTTCCACAACATATTTCCTCAAAATTCCTTAAACACCCTTGATCCAATTGACTGAAGTTTTTATGTCACCCCTAACACTGTAGTATGGGATTGCTTCCATACAGTTAAGAGATAAAATCCACCATCAAACAGCCCCTAGAAATCTCAGGATACTTCACACTTGATCTTGCAATTTCCACACTTTGGATCTTCTATGCACAGATCCTTTTCTTTGAGTCTCTCCCGTTTTCACCTTGCAAAGCTCCAGCTAACCTCATTTTCCATTTCATTTTTAGAATTAGTCATGCCATCTCCTGCCCGGCACCCTGGCCACCAGGAGAAGAACTCCAGCCTTCTTGTCATACAGGTGGCAGCCGTGTCCATGGTGGCTTTTCAGTGGTGTGCAGATGTTCACTTTTCTCAGGAATGGAAATCTCACAAAGTACGGCAAATCACAGCAGCACTGTAAGATGTCTGTTTAATTGATAAAGCCTGAAGGACCCACTGGGAAGAGAGAGGAACCGAAACCATCCAAATTAGGAAGTTTTTAGTGAGTTTATCCCAGGCAGAGGATGAGACCCGCAAAGCCTCTCTCCAAAGAGTGCAGATTTTTGCCACCCGCTCAGCTCCCACCTGCATCCCCGAGGCCAGTTTGGCCCCACGGTGAGACCCGGGGACCAAGGGTGCCAGCGGGGCCACCAGGGTCAGCTCTTTCCAGGAGATGTCTCGCAGCTTGCCGTGGAGGCTCGTGCGGCTGGCCTTCCCCTGACCCTTCCCCTCCTCAACCGCACACCACAATTAGATTTCACTCAAAAGCAAAACCTCTCTTCCTCCCTCTCACCATAGGGGTCCTGGGGAGGGGGAAGGGATAGAAACATCATCTACATGGAAAATAATTTCCTGCTTGCCAGTGTATCTTAAATTGATGCAGCCAACAGCATTCCTTGCGAATGTTAAATTAATTTGGAAAGTCTTCGTGTATTGTTCTTTACCATGAAAAGCACTCGTCACTTCTCGCTGGCTATCTGCCCTGCCTAGGAACAGGGAGGGAAGTTTAACAGGCCACGGCAAAAATGTTCATAAGGCTGCAGCCTGTGGCTTAGCATGAGAGCTGGGAAATTCCTATCACCCCAAATATTGGGCAGCAATGACAGCTTTGTCTCGAATGCAGAGAATTCAGAATTTATTAATGCTGCTGCACCAACTGTGAAAGGAAGATTGAATTGTCCTTAAAGGAAAATAAAGGTAAATAATGATGTTCTTTTGGCTTCAGACTTACTTAAAACCTGCTTAAAGGTTCGGTATCTAAAAGCTCTCTGGACTAACTGCGTAGGTATGGAAAACAATATTATCAAAATGTCAAAAGAACCTAGAAATATTTTAAAACCTAATAAATCATCTTCTGATTAGTTTGAGCTGTGCATGCAATATTATACTGGGTTTGCTTAAATGTTATAAAGAAGCAAGAGTGATTCAAATTAAATTCCATAGAGCAGGTTTCTTTCTTTGTTCTTTTAAAACCCACTGTATTTTCAAAATTTGATTCTATATTATATTTAATTTTCCATTGCTGCTTTACCTCACTGTAGATGCCTCCAAGTGTAGCCAGTCTCTCTTTCAGTGCCTCTCAACTATTAGCTCTGTTTATTTTTTTTTAAGTTATTGAACTTGCTCACACTTCGCCCTGCCTTATATTTCAGAAGATGCTGCTACATATTAAGCCGTTCTGTCTTATACCTATCCAGTAATTTTGTGGGTTTTTTTTTCTTTCCTACTCAGAATGGATTTTTTGGTTATTAAATCCATGTTCCGCATCAGCCTACTAAGTTGAAGATTGACCTTTAATTTCATTTTGCTTTTAGGCTTCCATTTCCTTCCCTAAAAACTATTTTTGGTATTTCATTTCTAATTAAAAGCAAGTCTGAGTTATGAAAAAAATCTCTAACCTTCTAACCTCCTGAGCATTAGGATCCAGAGGTTTGGGCAGCCGCAGCCAGGCTGGCCAGCTGTGGAGGCTGGATTTGGACGCAGGCGGTGATTCCAGTTGCCTGAAGGTCACAGCTTTGGGAACCAGTGTTTCCATGAAAGTCATTATTTAGAGAGGTCCCAGCTACTTTATTCTAAAAAGCTTACAGTACACCAAGAGAAGCACAAGACTGTTTTTTCCAGTGATTACCCAATTCCCATCTAAGAGAGAAAGGTCTCCTGGTTCACCCACTCAAGAACTAGAGTATTGCCTCATAAAACAGGCCAGAATTCCCCTGCTATCGATCAACTCATTTGCTGAAGTTTGATTATGAGACATCACGAAAAGAAGCATTTTAAAAGCCCATTTTTAAAACTGACCTCAATAATACTTACAAGAGACCAGATTAGGAGACAAAACAAAACAGCTGAAACAGCAGTTACGTCCTTTATTCTGCAGAATGGGGAAGCTTCCTTTCAGGTGAGGCCCCATGTTAGAAAGCCACAGGATCAGCAGAACTGCGTTATTGTTCATCTCATCACTCCGGACGAGATTTGCCATCTAACCAAATCTAAAATATTAATTAGAGTAGGAGGTGACTTCTCACCCTTGACCTCAAAGTTTTCACATCTGCTGAAAAGGTACAGCACATATTAAACACATGTGTTTAATATGTTCAACATCCTAAATGATCTTTCCCACTGTCTCCTCCCCCACATATGCAGATGCCTCCTCCAGAGGCATTAATAGGCTTGCTGACTTTTCTGACCCATGTTTCAGGTCATAATGTGTGTAGCTGCCTTTTCCAAACAAGGGTGTTTCAATTCCTGCCTTGCAAACAGAGCTTGTGCCCATCCCAGACCAAGGAACAAAGTTGGAAAGATCCATTTAAGACTTTTTAAGAATAACCCAGTCCTAAAAACAAATGAGTAAAGATAGCCATAAAGGAGGCATGCTCTCCTGCTTTTCTTTCCCAATTCCACAGCAGAGATTTCCAAATTGGGTTTCAAGGTGACCAGGAAAACCAGGAGACATGGAATTTAATAGCACACATCAGGTACATAGATCAATCACAGGGACAGAGAAAGACATATTAATGGCTTTGTAGATTAATTAACTGAAGGTTACTTGCCATTAGAGGTGGGGGAAAGGCTACTTAAGCAGCCTGCTTAAGCAAAGACACTTTAGCAACCATATTGATTTCCCACGTACACCTAAGCGGCAGTAACAATTTCGCTTCCCCAGCGAGGGCCTGACCTTCAGCCCTAGGTTTGCCTTCCCAGAGCATCCTATATAGCACCAAATGATGATACATGATAACAGAAAGAAACAAGAAAGATCTTAACAGGCCCCAAGTGCTTGATGGTTTTCAGGAAATGACTTCTCAAATGTAGGTTGCCAGCCTCTGCTTAAAATCAACACTTTAATATAGTAGATTTGCATCAGCATGCAAAGGCCCAGGTAAATCTCAGAGAAGCTAATTTGTCTCAGGGCTCTCAAATATTACTCAAATCTCTGTTTTTTTAATACAACATCAATTTCAAAGCCTGCCTGCTTTGCTTTTCTAGCTTGGCTATCACAGAAACTTTATTACTAACCACCTTCTGGCATAAACTTAAGCCAATGAGTCTTGTTGTTAGGTGAAAGACAAAAAAGATGAGTGCATTAGGTCTGATCAAGTTTAAGAATACAGCAAGGTGATAGTGGAAAAGGCATGTACCTATGACTATCATCACATGCAAAATCCATCCCCAACCATTTCTTCCCGCTGATAGCCCTCGTCATGGAGAAGACCATGCTCACAAATAATTTGCCATGACAGCTGATTGCTGAATAAAAGAAAATGCAAACTCAACAGAAACCCTGAAGATTGTGTCCAATGGACCTATTTCATGAAGGTGAGGTGGATATTTTTGATGGTAATATTTTAAGCATTCAGAAGGGGAAAAGTCGATCACTGCTATGTATATTTTCCACCAATGTATATCTTGTATCAGATCATCTGGCCTGGGTAGATTTGTTAACCAGAGTGCTTACTCTAAAGCTAAGCTAGAGATGGAGAGATTTCTTTGTACCCAAGTCACAGCCCTTTAAAGGAGATTTGAGCACGGCCTCCTGAACATGCAATGCCTGTGTGTTTCCTTTGTATGTGAATCAGGTAGAGTTCCAGAGGCCACATTAACTGGATTGCAATCTTCTAGTAATTACCAATAGGCAGCCTGTCCCTTTGTGCATACCTGCAGGGAAAAAATGGTGTTTATCTGTATAACCTCTATCCCACATTTTAAAATCTTGCTACTTATTCAGATTAAATCTTACTGTCATTGTTTCTAGAAGCTATCAGGCCTTGTTGGGAAAGTAGTTATCTTGCTTCTCCAGTCTATTCTCTGTGCTAGAGATAGGGCTTTGTGGAGTTGCAAATCAGAATTAAAAAAAACCATCAATCCATCAGGATTTTACAAAACCAGCTAATAGGTGACATAAATAAGATGCATTGCTTTAGTAAATGAATAGAAAACAAACAAAGGAAATGCTTACCTTCCTGTTTTAATATGTTACTTCACTTTTTTCTAATATTTAAAATCTGACCACCTGCAAAAGATTATCAAGAGCCTCTGTGGATTTGCAGGAATGCTCGCAGTACTTGGAGCAAATGAGATACTCTCACTAGCACACACTACTCCCTGTCATTCAGCGTGCTAACAGCGAGAGACAGGGCCATCAGCAATGCAGTTGTTATTATTTGGTAAAGGCTGCCGGTGACTTATGAGTTTCAGAATGCAGCTTCCTCATTTGTTTAATGTCGAGAGATTACAGTTTCCATTTACCATGGTTTTATAACATGCAGGTGGGAAAAATCCCCTTTCTGAAAGCCTGTCGGTAAGTGGTGCCAATGCTGAAATATTCCTGCTCGATTCTTGCAAATGAACCTATGCCGTATTTGGGTATAACACAAGGTCCAGATCCCGTAACCCGTGCCCACTGTCAGCTGCTGCCACAGGCTCAGATGCAGCACCCGGTCAGACAAGAGCCAGGTGGAGATCAGCCTCCAGTGAGCTGCTGGGGCACGGCTGGCCTTGGGTGGAGGCTGCTGGGTGAGGGGTAAGACCCTCGCAGCCCTCCAGCGCTAGCCCTGGCCCCGATGTCTTCCTGTCTCAGCTTCCCCGGGATGGGGAAGGATGATAAATAGAGTATTTCCCGATATTGGAATGGGGTCCTGCACCGAGGAACTCCGATGTCCTGGAGAAGGGATCCACCTGCACATTAATGTTTTAGAAGGCTGGGGAGGATTTTACGGACTGCACAACAGTAGGTCTGAATTGCAAGATATTTGAGGCACAGGCCCTTCCATCCTATTCCCTCAGATAGCTGCAGCCTGGCAGTGCATCGTTGGGGATGGCTCCACATAGGTGGCCCCACCAATGCTGCGCCTCTGTTCCACTCACCCACAGGGTGCCAGCCACCCAGCTGCCAAAACCAAGGCTTTGGTTTGGGGATTCAGGCTGAACTGTGTCTTCAACGCCTCATCTCTGCATTGCTTCAGATCAGAACCAGTCTGTTAAGCAGGTTGGCAACCCCAAATTAGTTTACCAGAGGGCAAGGGTGGGCAAGCAGCTATAGGGCTCTGCCAAGGAGGATGTCACCCCATGCTACTTGACTGCCTGCACTCCTTTTACTCTCTCAAGAAGCAGCAGTGGCAGCACAGTAGTGTCCATGATGCAGAATGGACATGTGGAATAGGATGGGGCATTAACAGGGCTGCTGTTAGTGGAGCATAAACAGGGTAAGTTGGTAGGACAGGACAAGACTTAGGTAGAAAAAAACCCCTCGGTTCTTTCCTCCTTCACAGGAGGAGAGAAATCAGACTCTCATCAGCAGCAAAAGCTCAGCACAAGCACGTAAGGAAAATTTCCATGTTGAATGGATCCTCACAAACATTTGCAGAGTGTGGACAGAAAGAGCTAAAAACTCAACACGTGCTGGCAAGTTATGTGGCAAGGACAATGAGGGGACTTGCAGTCTGACACTTCCCTGCGGATGCTGATGGGTGAAACTGGACTTTGTGCTGAACGGGCCCCAGCTAAGAGATGTCTGGTTGTGTTTGATTTCTTACTGTGAACCAAGAATATGATATTGGGAGGGTGAGTTTGGGGTTAAATTCAAAAAGCTTCAAAAGAATGCTTCAGGTTGAATTCAGGTTCAAGAAAAAGAAAACTGAGGTGGGAGGGTTAACGGTAGGGTTCTGTTATGAGAAAGGTTAAAAATCATATTCAGATTTCATGGCCTTGGCTCAGTCCCAAACAAGCCTGCAGAACACAGTAGTTTCACCAACAAAAACTGGTATTTTTGCCTTTATATTTCAATACTAAAGCTTCTTTCCCATTGCTATTTGCAAAGGCTGCAGAGGTATGGACACACACACTGATCTAAGCTGCAGGTAAAGATGAGAGCAAAGTACGGAGGCTGGTGATGGATTCAATGCTCTGACTCACCGCCCTTGTTAGCAGGTGTCAGCCTGGCACTTTGGGCACTAGCGATGCCCTTCATTTAGTCATTAATTGGACATGCAGGGAAACTGGAGCCCACCATAGTTATCCCTGAGATAGGGAGGACAACAAAACAATTTTGTTTGCATGCCAGAAGATGACAAGATCTTCCTACTAATTTTAAGACCTGCTGAGACAGGGGTAGTTCACTTGTGCCTTAGAAAAATAACATTTTTCATTTGAAATATAGTTACACATACAAAGGAAGAAAGAAAATATGGCTTAACATACTTCCTTTATAAGTTAGGTTGAAATGGACTGATTGTCTATCCCTTCCCCCGTATACAAAATTCTGCCCTCTGTGCTTAATTATATCTCACATTTATTTTAGGTTTTGTGTCCAAAGATATCCTAAGTCAAAACAGAAAAATCATTTCACCCATCGCTGAAATTCAGTCACCTCTGGGATGAAGAATGGCAGTCAAGGGGACAGCTAGTACACAGTAACGTTGGCCAAAAACCCAGGTGCAGAAATCTGCTACCACCAAAAGTGCCATGGGACCTGGCTTTTAAAGACTTTCCCACGGTAAATTAAATGAAAGTGTGTTTATCTGCTTCAGCAAAATGAAACATTGAGTTGATTCAGCCAAGCCTCAATCTCTTGTTTTAGAGACTCTGGGCATTTCAAGCGTAATCTAGAAAACACCGTGCTCTTGTGCTTCCAGCTTATGGGAATGATAGAATAAAGCTGTAACAAATCAGTGACCAGGTAAGACTTTGAATTTCTTCAGAACCTGCATTCTCCCAAACCACAACATGATGGCAAATTCAGAACTTGGATTCCCCCTATTACATTTGCTCATCCACACCCTATTACCAGTTCAAAAAAGGAAGATCGCTTCTGTCAGCACTGGGACTGAGACTCCTATTTATCTGGTACAAGATACCAATACACATTAACAAACATGCTAATTCATTGCTAGTTCAGTGCAATATTATTCACCACACCAAATGACCCATTTACAAAGTTACTTAGACACTTATGCATATTATATTCTTCTGAACAAAAGGTTCTCTTGTTTCAGTAAGTTTGTGATAGGGAAGAAATGTGATAGTGGCCTTTTGAGCACACTTAGTAGAAGTACAGAAACGGGCACTGCGACATTACTGGTTTTTCTTACAAACACCCGATTTTTTCCTTCCACTTTTTTTAGGCCCTGGAAAGACAGAATTTCATTGGAAAAGCAGATTTAACAAGTGATTAGAGGGTAATCACTATTCTCTTGTAATATGCAAAGGGCAATTTTGGGTTGTGAGGTAGCCTGTGGGTCATGTGAATTTAATTGTCATATCCAGAGACTTATACCACATTAAGTGTATCCCTAGTGAAACAGCAGAGTTGTAAATCTGTGAGATAGATAGATATATATATATGCACTGTTTTATAACAGAGCTATGGGAATAGTCCATTACCTATAAAATAAAGAAACAACGTTAAATATGCCAAATCAATTTCCTCATGAAACCAGCAACAAATACTTAGCTAGTTACTACAAGAGACTCCAATGTTCAGCTCACGTTCCACACACTGTCCCCCCTTTTCACCATTTTAGCTAGTGTTTGCAACACCTATATAAAAAGTGTCAGCTTAAACAAACCATCTTGGAAGACATCAGAGGACAAAATCATGTGTTAAGTTTCTTTTCCATATTTCTTTGAAAAAATCTTCACGGTAAAGGGAGCGGAAAGAAGCAGAGAGGGACCACAAGATTACCTGTACGTGAAATCCACACTGACCATCTTGCTTGTGAAATTGGGATTTGAAACTGAAATCTTGACCCAGTTAAAGTCACTGGGGTTTCTGTCATTGATGTGAATGGGATCCAGTATTATTCTGAATCCTCTTCATGAATCCTTTGCAGCCTACACCTTGGCTCTTCTGCTTGCCCAGTGACTTTCCACTCGTTTAACTACTAAAAGCAGATCAGTCTCAGGTTTTCCACCACCTGCAACTCAGCTTTCTCCCTAAAAATTTCTTTTTTCTTTGCTACCTTCTGGAACTCTTAGATGATCTCCTCCTTTCTGAGTTATGGTTTAAGCAGAAGGAGCTCAACTAGATAACATGAAAAAGCAGTTTTCAGATACGACGGCACACCAGTTTGTCAATACAAGTCTCAAGATAGGAATCTTAAGCATCTTTTAGTGGGCATTGCTGAAAAGACAACATTTGCCATTTCACAGCAATTGCATTACCGTGGTATCAACGCTTCCACATACGGAAAGATATCAGTTACCTCAGGTATCTGAGTGTTTGAGAAGTGTTCGCTGTAACAAAAGAGAGTAAAAAAAAAAGAGTGAGGAGTGCTGTAACAAAAAAAGGCCATAGTGGAGTCTGAAATCTAGTATGCCACTGTAGCCTTAATGCAAATTTTTTTGCATTATTGTTATTATTTTGGCATAAGGCCTTGCACTGAGACCAGAGCTGCAGCCAGGATTTTCAGCCTTAACCCTGAATTTCCTGGTTTTTATGGGTTTAAAGCCAACCTTTAATGTTACTCAGACATAGCCCTATGTAGCTGAATTGATTTAACAGTGTGCTTTAGCTAAATGGAGAATCTCCATAGCAGTTACTTCAAGGGGCTCAGAAGCAGCTCACCTCCACTCACAGAACTCCAAGGGACCCTTTCAAATGTGCTTCCCGATAATGTGCTAATTCCCGGGCTCCAGGGGCAGCCACTTTCACAGAAGGCCTATGCTAAATACTATTCTTAGAATAGCAGAAGAACATCCTGGTTATCCTTTTGCACAAACTGAAAGTGATCGGGGCACATTGTTTTGCACAAGAGGACGGCCTACCTCACCTTTTGCATCCATTTGGTCTTTAATGAGCAGATCTATTCTTTCCAAGCCAAAGCTACTTGAGAAGTAACGCCGGTTTACCCAGGCTGCACGTAGGGGTGGTCTCACGGCACTGAATGAAGCACTAGGATATTACGTGTTGCACAGGAGGTGGTGAATCCATTACAGACATGCAGCTTTAGGTAAGGAGGAATTGATTTAGTATTTCTATTTGCTCAAAATACCTTAATTATTAGAGGCCGATCTACATCAAAGTTTTCTTTCTTGATTTAAGTAACATTCTGCAGACAGAGATAACTGTACAAAAATGACTCCACAGTAAAGAAATGGCTACAGATACTAAGTATTAAAAATGAGCAGCTGGGTATGTTTTTCTTTCGGCAAACCTCCTGTTTCTCTTTCTACCGGCTTTTGCTCTGTTCTAGCATCTAGTTACGTATTTTGTGAGCATAAAGCAATCTCGCATGCTGTAAGGCTGAGTGTGTTTAAAACACAAATCATGATTCAGAACTGCAGTGTGGAGATTTGAAGCTGATAATTATTGGCTGTGGCTTCTCACCGCTTATATCTGAAAACATAAGCCTCGCTTAAAAAAGGGAAGGTTGTCCTCTGTAGAAACAAAGCAACTAATGCAGAAGTGGTCTAATGCTTTAACTGAGCTAAAGGTACCCTACACGGCGTGTACACAGCAACAGAGTACACATGATCAAATGGGAGCACTTCTAGGTCTTCACACCTGATTAGCTAAATCCCATAGGAGCGCTCTGCTCTGTTGTGGAGTCCCAGGATAGAGAGGTTTGGTTGCTTTTTGTAAGTAATGAGAAAGGAGGAGGGAGGGGATCCTGTCCTCCAGGAAGATGGAAGGAATAAAGGGTATTCTTGTAAAATGTTATAAATGTTGCATTTAAATAGAAAAGTCTTAAATTGCGGAGCTGGTCCATGTAATAGAAGGATCAGTAATTTTAAAAGAGTGCCAGAAATGAGCCAATTTCACAAGCTATTTGAAGGATATTTTCATGTAACTTTTGGCCAAAGCAATGTTCCAAAAAGTCTGAAAATTGAATCCTAATTAGTTACAAGGATCCCTCTGGCTCAAGTTGACTATTATATTGTGCTCTGTACTCCCGAAGCAGATGAGAGCCATCACACCTTGCCAACATATGACAAGGAGAAAGGTAAACTCACCATGCCATTGCTTTCAGAAGAGTTTAAATCAAGAAAAGAGAGAAAATTACACAAATCTTGAAGGAGAATTGCCATTCTTTCCACATAATAACAGTCATCTGGGATAATATGCCTGTATTTCACTTGTCAAAGCATGCTGTTTACTATTTGGTCTTTTAATAGTGAATTTAGTGAACATTAAGAGACATTAAGGCAAAGCAAGCATTTTTATGTTATATCAGCTCATTCCCCTGCCCCTCAATACACAGGTCTTTACATTCCTTTGTGTGTTCTGAAGAGACCTTATACATCTTTCCATATAGGTTAAGCTGACACTGCAGAAATGAACAAGACCAATTTAAATCTTTATTAAAAATATAAATGTCTCGAATACTAAAACTGCCTATTCATAAAGCAGAGACTTTTTCTCTTGCACATGCTGAATAGGTTTGGGGGTTGCTCTGGGGACAGGAGCATTCTTTGAGTTTTTGGTTAGTGTTCCCCCACCACCACCTCCTTCCTGTGAATTTTTTCTTGTTGTTCTACAAGAAATGAAATGCTAATCTCAGCTCCACCTCTATTGGGTCATCTCCAGGTCAGCAGATTAGAGAAATCAGCAGAAGAATGAAGACAGTCTACTCCAACTGCAGGGCAGGATGACCCAGTTATTAATCAATCTGATGGCAGCATTTGAACAATGACAGTCATCTGTCAGAAAGCAGGAGGTGGCTCCTCATTAACACACCACTCACCTGCCCTGAGCTACAACTCTTTTATAATAATATCTATCATTCACCTCCAAGGTGTTGCTTCTTTCTCTGGCTACATGAAATAACAGACACAATTTTCTGCCCCTTCCGTGGCACTTCACTTTCTTGGAGTTTACTCAACCTGCGTTGCCTTACCAAAAAAAAAAAAAACCACCAAAAAAAAAAAACCCACAACACAGAAAAAAAACCAAACCAAAAAGCTAAACAAGACAAAATAGCCAAGCAAAACCAGAGAGGCCAAAATTACTTTTAATTTTCTAAGATATTCAAACCTTCAGATTAAAATAAGTAAACTGAGTTAAAAATACCATTTTAACACAGTAACATACCACAGTTATAAATTGGCCTCTTTCATCCAAGTAATAGGTCAACCCTTATTTCTGCCAATCTGATTTCACCACGACTGTCCCAGCAGGTTCCCTCACACCAGCTTTATACTGTCATATACCTTTTAAAATTACTCTGTTTTGCTCTGCCAGTTTTCAATCCACATGCAGGGGTTAAACCAAAATAATAATTTAAGCAAATAATTCTTTCATAAAATGCTGCTTATCAACACACATTTTTTGTTATTAGATGCATACACACATGGAAGTCAGACACAGGGCTGAGGACTAATAACTCACAGATCTGGTTCTGCCATTAGCTATGCCTAGGAACAGGCTCACACCAGTTTCCATCAGCCTCCTCCAAAATCTGACCACAAGAGGTATCATTAAAGGGAAGGTAATATACAGTTAATGTAAACTAAAACTCATGCCACCAGTTGTATTCAGTATTTTACACTGGACCAACAAGCTGCAAGGCACCTAGAGATTTCTTGCTCCTCTGCCTTTGATTCCAGTGCTTTAATTACCGTTCACTCTAAAATCTCCTCAGACAAAGAACTGGGGACCTATATAGCCTTTCATTAAAGAAAATCCCCATGGTGTTGGTTATAAGCACAGTGGGTACTATAATTATAACCCAAAGGTTCTACCCACCCTACAGCTCCACATAACCTGCTGCTTCTTCCCTTGACCCCTCAGCCCATGATCTTCTCCCTTCTACTCCTGTGACCCCCCCTGCTTCTGATTTTGTGCAGGTTATTTGAGGACAAGTTTACACATCGCAGGGATCCTAAAGGACTGCAGGTTATCTGCAGTGGAAGCTATAGCACCTCTCTCTCGAACCTAGAACCAGCATGAAGTGATTCCTGAAGTGACACCAAACCCCACAGCAATCAATGGGGGACTCAAGTTTCTCAGAAATATTAGATGACTACTAATCATATAAAGTACGCCAATGCCTCAGCACCAACCAAGATCAGAAGCCTCGGTGCTGGGAACAAGCTGGCCAGGGCTGACTGTGCATCCTGAAAAGCCTGCAATGAAAAGGGACACGAAAAACAAATGATGGAGTGAACTTCCAAGAACAGCAAGCAATGTGTTTGCTGCCAACTTACATGAGAGCTACCACGTCCTTGTGCTGGATGTGCTCGCAAAAGGGAGATCTATCCCCGGCCATTTTGGGTCTCGTGTACCAAACCCAGCTGTGGATGAGCCACCTTCTTCACACAAGCCAGCCCCTGGAGAAACTACGAAATGAAAGGCAGCAGCTGCTTAGCAGTCATTAGTAACAGGTAACACCTCGTCCACGTGCTTCTGGAGTAGGTCTGCAACACAGCAGTTGGAGCGAGGGAGGAATCGCTGACTGCCAGTGCCCCAAAAAAGCTGAGCCAAACCCCATCCAAACTACATCTGTCTGCTCAAATGGGTTGAAAATTTAGCAGAGTTACAGTAGTGCTGGTATTTCTGGCCTCCTTTCTATTCCTACAGTAAGGATAGCCTCTCGCAGGCTGTTGAAGGCCACTTCCAGTTCCAGTTGGTCATTACTAGTGCATACTAAAATGGGGAAAAAGCTAGCTGCACAAATGCTTTCAATACTCAAAAAAAAAAAAAAAAAAAAAAAAAAAAGATTTATTTCAAACTGGGGAGTCCAGATCATTTTTTCTTCTCATTTTGTTGTTAGCAGGTGTGCCTTACAATTTTACTAAAAGGTGCAAATTTGTATTTTATATTTGGGAACAAATAAAGGCAAAATTCTCTGTGTTACGCTGTTTCTTAGAATTAGACACCAGCAAAACAACAACAACAACAACAAAAAACCATAACGAAATCTCACCAAAAATATGCAACAAACCAGACAAAAAGCCCAAGCAACAACAAAAAAAAGCCTAACACCACCACATTTTAGAAAGGCTAGGATCACAGTCTTTCTGTCTAAACTGTTTGTTTAGGCAATTACATTGCCTGTTACTTACCCATAATGTTCTCCTTTTAGTTAGAGTGCTCTGTAGATGATTTGATGCTGCTAATGTCTCGTTTTCTGGGAGGAGAGAGAAGAAAGGAAATGTTACTCTCGAACTCTGACCTCCATGGATGGCTTTCTGGGGAATGCACTCCACTAATTGTCATCTTTTTGAGCTGCAGTGGATGTAATTGCATATATAAGGCTTGTGTTTTGCTTGCATTACTTTTTTACAGTACAGGACGGTGTGTCCACAATGGTGCATTAAAGTAATAATAATGAAAATAGTATCCATCAAGTAATTTCAGTGCTGTTACCAGGCTGGGATGTAACCATCCTGCGAGTCCTGTCTGGTTACACCCAGGCTCCATCCGCCTCCATGCCATTAGCCCTCCACCCTGGACGGCAGGGCAAGCGGCACCCACCTCGCAATTCCCAGATTTGCAGCTTTCTTCCATCTGAAAAAGCATTTGGCAGCCTACTTAGTCCTCCCCCCCCGCTATAAGCACATGTGCGTTTTGGTGTGTGCACATCTTCAGTACAGCTAGAACCGGAGCTCATCAGGGAGCAGCACGCAAGCCCTCGGCTTCACCCTCCTAGGAAGGAAGAAAATATTATCATCGTGCTACAGGTGAACAATCTGATATATTTAAGTAATACACCAAGCATTAGCACGTGAATCAGTTTAATGAAGGTGGCCACGCTGTTATTGAATCTTCCTCTCACTCTGCAGATGTGCCTGCAAATCCTTCCTGGCTGGCTGCTTGTGTAGAAGGGCCCCGAAGCAGATGCTGGGGCTGGTTTCTCCCGTCATAGCTTTTTCCTCCAAATAATGCCTTTTTCCCCAGGAAAGAAAAAAAAAAAAAAAAAAGCTTCATTTTATTCTTACTCTCATTTCTTCCTTCTCTTGAGCAGGGCTACTGTTAACATTAGTTCCAGACTAAGTGATGTGTCTCATCTTTTGGTTTTTTTTCCCCAGTGGAAAAACCCTGTAAATAAAATATTTGTAAGAGAATATCCACCTATCTTTCCCAGTATTATATTTCTGACTAAAGCTTTTTCTTTCTTTGATCAGGAATATGTAGTAAAATCTTACTTTCTCTTTTATTAATTTTGTACAAGTGCGTGTTAATTTTTGTACAAGTATGCATGTATTTTTGTACTGAGTATCCCTTTTATAGTGTATCTATACATGTCTAGTCTTTCTTTATATACGAATAATAAAATAATACATCTCCCTCTCATGTTCTTTATGTTTATATACATATATATGTGTGTGTGTGTATGTATTCCCCTGTATGTATATATATGGATGTATATATGGATAATATATATATAATTGCCCGGGCTTTACAAACGGATGCCAGCAAGCGAATACCTGTCTATTGCTCTGTCAAATGTGACTCGCTGGGAAAGCTATTGGGTTTATAGAAGAGACAAACATTTCAGGCACGCCATTCTGGGGTAATGAAGCATGGCAACAAAATATACCTGTGCAACATTTGATAAAGATGAGCTGACACACCAGTCCAAATAGGTTCTTTTGTGTGTCTGCACGTGTCTACCATCATTGCTTTCATCTTAAAACAGGAAGGTAGCAATAGCAGCAGCAGCTGGCAGGAACCACAAGAGGAAGAGCAGCTCACACAATTAAACGTCGTTTACCTCTGGCCTTTATTTCACTCCTCCCTCCCCCTAATTTATTATGTGTTTTCTCCATCTCTATGCAAAAAACACGGGCTCAATTTTTCTTTCTTTCTCCGGCTATCTAGCTCTTTTTACAGGGGGACTAAACAAGACAATAGGCAAAATCCCATGGCATTTAGCTTTGGATCTTAACTTGAAATGCTTCTTAGTGGGCTTTTTATGGCCTTTATTGTTCTTTGATTAATGTAAAGTAAAATTAAACCCTACAGTTACACATTAGTACATCAGCTAGAGAGAAGGCAAAACTGCGCTGTGTACCTCGCTTTACAGAAAACATTTTTTGTTGTGTTTAATCTTTGGAGCAAAGGAAGGGAAAAAACCTCAACTGGTGCGAGGACCTTTAAAGGGAAGGGAAAGGTAGACTTCAGCTGTGATGGTGAGCACTGCGAGTGACCCAAGTTACACCACTCTCCTCATTAGGAGCTGGGTAATAGCTCTTATTTAGGCACAGCTTCCATTAAAGCCAAGAGGAATTGTCCTGGTACGCGGAGCCCAGCAAAGAGGTCTCACAGGCTCTGCTTGAACCCCAAAGATTTTCTTTCAAGGGCTGTGGTAACTAGACATAGCTAAATTTTATGGTAGTTATTATTATTATGTGGGTCTGCACCAGTTTTTGCCAAAGAGAGCTGGCTGCATAAATCTTTCTTCCAAGTTTAATTTAAAACCATGTTTTCATTGCACAGAGATGCTGTACATACGTGTATGCTTACAAATGTTTGTATTTAACTCAAATGAAAGCTTAATTATGTGTAGTATTCTGGCTAACATCTTATACTGAAGAGGCCGAAGTCCTTCTTCTGTATATAGTGTAAATGGCCCATATGCTGTATTTATTGTTTTTATTAGATATGCCCTGCTCTCATCTCTTCTCCTTGCACACAGTCTCCTTGGTATGTGTGACTTTTCACTCTGCCAGGTGGTAAATTCATTTTTACACTGGGTTTCCAGTGGATCTTTTCCTCTTCTTTTTCCACAGATGTTTCTAGGCAGAATGCATAACAGTTCAGCTGAAGTAAAACTTTCAGCATTATGGTTTTTGAGTGTGGGTTGAAACCAGACAGAATGAGTTTGGCCCCTTGTAATCTTTATAGTGAAGCAACCCGTAACTGAAATGGATCTTTTATTTTTTCCCCTAGTAAAACTCCTGCTAAATCTGAAAGATGGGTCATAGATTTGGCATTGTGTTCTCCTCAGAGCAGCAGTATTTTTATTATTTACTACTAGTCACTGTGGCTGACAATAAATGCCTCTTAACATGCTTATTCTCCTCAATTTTCATCAGTAGCCAGAGCATGGAAACTTCAATTTCAACCTCTGGTTGTCCCCCACCTCACACCCATTTCATGAAATCTATTGTATCTTTAGCCAAGTTCACAAGTTAAATGACACATATGTGGCCTTTCTGTTCATTTTATCTGACACTAAGACAATTCAATTGATGCTCAGCAAAAAAAAAAAAAAATCCCAAAATTACAGAGCATCTCTGCCAAGGGTAAGAATAGGTCAAGAGCCAAAGGAATTTAAGCAAACTGCCTTTTATACACAGGAAGCAGTTAACATATGGAATAAAAGAACAGGGATAGCAATTGATGAAACATTTGGGAGAAACTTAGATAAACAATCATAAAAAAGATTTAGACAAGTGCTTGGAGTAGCCAAAAAAATAAATAAAACTAGTATAGAGTGTGCAAGTCACTTCATCGTCCTTCCATTCTGAAATAGCTGAAATAAAATGGCAATGAGCAGATAAACTGCAAAATATCATTATGATTTAGTAGTCATTTCTTTCCATCAGAGCCACTGTTTTAATTTTCATTCTTCCAAATTACAAAGTAACAATAAAATATCCTTTTCGATTTATGGCAATGAGACTCTTTTAATTGAATTTCAGAAATGAGTTGATTTGACTGATGGGTAGGTAATGGGGATATACTATTTACAGTGGGAAATGCATTTCCAGTGGAAGGTTTTGAAAAAGCACAGTGAAATAGATATTTATAAGCAGGATTTTGAATGGCTTACGTACGCAGATAGACACACACGCAAATATATACGTTCACCCTGAGGTACAACAAACAATATTTCTGTTTAATCCTAAAAGCCTCTACTAAAGAAAAAAGTTCATGAGCACTTAGACCATTTATTCCAGTAACAGCCAAATGTACAATCACTATGACCTCATTATAACTCTTACTTTTTCTCACTGTGTATAGAGACATGGGATTGAGGGGGTTTTTTTTCCTGAATGTTAAGCCAAATCTGGAAATATTGGCGACTTACAAGCCATCTCACTCTGCCCGAGAGTTAATGTGGAGTAGCCTACATCAGCCATCACTTTTTGCATTGCAATGGCAATATTCCAGCTGACTTTAATGGAGCCAGAATTTCACCCCAGGTGCGCTATTACAATTGACTAGGGCCTGATAGATTGATTCCTGAGATGCTCTGGATTCCAGATGTGGATCTCATAAAATTGTAGTGTGGTGTGTGCAAAGCTTTTTTTTTTGCCTTTTTTTTGCCCATTAAATAAATAATAGTAATAAAACAGAGTCCTTATAAGCAGGGCTATGGAGAATATGTGCAGGGTTCTTTTCCTCTTTCTTCCAAGAAGCATCTCTTTCTTCTTTCTCCACTACTTATGAACTCACATTTATATAGCAAAGGGGGAAAAAAAAAACAAACCAACACCAAACAGCCAGTGAGCTGCATCTGGTTTAAAATATATGTAGAGCTGAGTCCATATGTGCCTGCTGAAATTTTATCAGCAACACCTACAGTAGAAAGTCTAATCAGAAGCCAACTGTGTTAACCAACAGAGACAGAAAAATATCCTCAGAAGTCAGCCAGTCCACAGGACCATAACAGGAATAGAGCAAAAGAAGCCTTCACCTGCAGGAGGACATGGTGTAATAAATAAAAGGAGAGAAAAGGAGGAGAGATCTTCCACTCTAAAATAACCCCTGAGAGACCTGGAAACCACACAATGCCATCAGCAGGGCAAGTGTTTCCCATCCTGGGCCTCTCTTGCCTTGGGGAAGGGACGGCTCCTGCTTTCTCATAACCAAGTATCTGTGCTGGCTCCTACAGTTGCCCTTCCTCTTCTCTGCTGCCCTTACAAATACTTGAGATAAGTCCATCTACATCCGTCTTCATGTCTATCAAGAGTCTATGAAGAGGAAAAAAAAAATCTCTGTTCCCAGGACCCAAGTAACACTGGGACAGTTTCTGCTCAGGAAGGACGTAAGAACAAAATTTGAGCCTTTTTTCCCTACTACACTCAGTAGTACCAGGGAGGAAAATTCCCTGCATTCAGAGATGGAGAGACAGGGACAACAGGAAAGCATGACAGAGGCAGATGTACAGTCAGCAGAGTTACCCTGGCACTGTCTTTGGCTTTCCAGGGGTTGGGGAGCTGAGGCAGAGCTGAGGTGAAGGAACCCAGGTAGGGACATGATGCTCAGTGCTGCAGCAAGGGCGGATCTTGTCGTGTTTTCCCGCAACAGGGTGGAGCATGCATGCGCTGCACATAAGTTAAAAGCAGAGCGGGGAGGAATGCGGTCCATGTGTGTGAGCAGTGGGAGAGACGCTATGTAGGATAAGCTTTCGAATATTTCCCAGTAAGGATATGGTGTCAAAAGCAGAGGACAGCAAAGGAAAACAAGCAAGGCAACCAAAAAGAGGAAACAGTCAAATGGGGGATGCCTGATTTGGGGGTAATGTTACCCAGGGCTGTAGAGCCTACACCCACTCAATTCACAGAGTGCAATAGCTGCAAAAGCAGGCTGCACATTATCAAGTGAAATCCCAGAAATTGTTGCAGGTGTGTTAGATGTGGTTGAAAGACAGAAAGACAAAAGGGGAAGAGGTTTCATGAAGTTACATGGAGCACAGATTAAAAACAACGTACTATATTAAAAAACACAGCATATCCAGTATATATGCTATAAAGGCATGACAAAAATAACTGTAACTATCCCTCTGTTTGTGAGCAATATAGCTATATTTTAAAACTCTCTGAAAAGCACTCAGTAGCCACTGTGTTAAAAGACGTGTCTGGTCTTGTATTTCTCAACAAATGCCCCCGTTTACAATTCCTACTGCGGACACAAAAATATTTTGTGTGAATCTGTGTTTGTGTGGAATTATCAGATGCATCTGCCCATGGAAGGACAAACATGGACAAGGTCAAAGGAAAATATTCTTTAGAATAGCCCTTAAGCAGGCAGAGGAATTAGGCCTGATTTATGAATGTATTTCCACAATTCACTTGAAAATTTGTAATGTCTGTGCAGCCTGGCAAGAAAAAAAGGTGAGGGTAATGTGAAGGAATGCTTCTATTCCACTTTATTGTAAAATTATCCCATGTTACCTGCTCTAATCCCCTGAAAACAAATTAAATCCTCACTAAGCTGACTTTAAATCAATAGTTTCATTTAAGAATAGTGTGACTTAATAAAAATAAAAAACTAACTGGTCCAGCCAATTTAAGAGGGAAATAAATCATTGCCCAAGGAAAAAAGCAGATTTGACTTGTATATGGGCCACAGTTTTGTTGAGGGGACTAACCTGCTGTCTAAATTAACTCGGGGTATATTACAAATCTCATCAGCCTCATTCAGAAATCTGCTCCACTGTACTAGGAAAGAAGATTGCCAAAAAAAAACCCAACCTAGAGATGTTATGAAATGAAACAATATTTCTGAGTACACTTAGTAAATCATATAAGAAAACACATCTTTGAATTGCCCTGAAAGATCACCTCACACTCCGGCATCTCCCTTGTCTAACTTGGTGGGAGAGGATGTTTGTGAAGCAAAAAGGATTTGCAGCTAGGGCAAGAACAAAAATAGCTCCGTTAGAAACGGGAGAGAAAGGAGCAGAACAATGAACAGACAGGCAAGCTGCCAGCTGTTTAATTCATTCATACAGCAAAACTAGTTAAAATAATAACTGAATAAATTATTTGTAAATCTATAGATTGAATTATCCATGCAATCTTTGCAGTTTGGTGAAGATATTGCTCCAATGTTATTAAGAATAGATATATTTATCACTAATTTACTTTTTAAATGTTATGAAACTTGCCTAATAAAAGTCTTAAAGGTTCGGACGACCAGAATATAAACAGAGGCCACAATGAAGCGGCTTACTCAAATCAGTGCGAGTTATGCATTGCAAGTCACTGACAGCAGGAGAATTTAATAATCTTGACTCCAGTTGACTTATTCTAAGCGTTCCCGGATGAATACCTTTCTCTGTCACTTACCACATTTCCAGGCATGCCTTTGAAAACTATCTTTTAAATAACCTATGTCAGGGCACCCCACAAGTTGGCAACAAAGGACAGGATGGGCTTCTCCAGAAGCTCAGGAAATGCTTTAACTACGCAACCATCTTGTAGCCCACTGTGAGAATCTGTAGGAGTTGAAAAGGTTTCTGGATTTGCCTCAAATACCCTGAATTCAAGGAAGGTATTGCAGTGAATCTATGATCTTACAAACCTTGTGTAGAAGAAAGGGCTTCTCATGTGGCATTCATTTACATTTGCCTGATTCCCCCCACACAATCCCAAAAGGTGTTAATAACATCATCTCGTTTTCCTCCCTTACAACATTCATGGACCAGTAGGAATAAACACTAAAGATTTTGGTGATAAGAACCCTAGGAAGTCATGTGATGACTGGGGAAGAAAAATTGGAGGCATGTGAAGGAACAGTGACAGGGTATAGACTTTAACCTTGGCACTCTGTGCTGTGCCATCAGCGCTGGCTTGCCAACATTGGCAGGACCAACATAAAACTACCTCACAGAAATGTTTCAGTAGAGAAGGAAAATGAACAGTAAAATGTCCAAGTTTATAAAACTGGGGAAGCTGGTCTTCTTCAGTTAGTTTTAGCCCTAAGCACAAACATTACCATAAAAAGGGAGGATATTTTAAAAAAAAAAAAAAAAAAAAAAAAGCTCGAGTGCCGAAGTTTGCAAGGAACCTGAAAGAGTTTGACTTGGAGGGCTCTAGAGGAAATGCAGTATATTGCAGAACAAAAAGCTCCAAACTGCCCTGAACCTGCCTGACAGAATACTATATGACTGTGTGTTTAACAGGTAGTTTGAGTTGCAGTTATCCGTATTTGTATTCCCCAGTAAGTGCTCCTAGGCTCTGCTATCCCACTGTGATTTTGAGATATGAGGTCTTAAGGAGAGTTGGATC